>NW_918134.1:0-3819 GCF_000209065.1 Trypanosoma cruzi
GATGAACTGGCGCCAGTCGCAAGGTTTTGTGTTTTTATTATTTTATTTTATTTTTCACTTCAAATATTGAAAGTTCTTTTTTATATTTACACAAATGATATTAAGCGAGTACGCCGTGGGTTTAAAGAGCGCAACCATATATTTGGCCTGACAGGGGAGGGGAGGGCGCAGCGTCCAAACTTGGCCGTGTTGCCGAGGGTAGGAGAGGGCGGCAGCAAGCAGGAAACATGATGATGATGGATGAGGGAGAAATAACAGGGGAGGGAAGCAGAAAACAAGCCAAAAATATTCTGAGCACAACGCTGTTTCTTGTTGTGGGCGATCGACGCCGCCATTGGCTACTGATTTACCCACTGAAGGTGACACCCGTTTCCGCTGGATATGCTGCGTGCATATCTGTCGGGCTCTTTTTTTGTTGTTTTGTTTGTCTCCCGCACATTTATTTCTCCGTGCCGCCTGACCCACTCGTTTATTATTCCCCTCCCTGTTTTTGTGCGTGCACCGAGAGAAGGGCTCGGGGACATGAAGTGCGCTCCCCTTCTGTGAGATGCCACCAAAAACAGGAGGAGAAAAAAAGAAAAGTGAAGTGGGGAGGGGAACCATCGCCACGCGTCCTTTTCTCCGAGAAGGCTGCTCGCCACGCCACTGAGGCGCGCCGTGTGCTTCACGAGGTCCGCTGGACTTGATTGGGGAGCCGTGAAGGATGGTGCGTGTGAGTGTGGCGGATGCGTCTCCCAGGCGTCCCCAGAGGACCCTCTGGCCATTGGGACTGCGCGGAATGCGGGAGTCCGCGGGGATATTTGGCCGTTTTGTTTTTATTCCTCCATCCGCCCATCCCAAACCTCAACACGGCGTCTGATCCGACGGCTGCGACGGGATCCGTTGCGTATTTCTGAGTCTCTCCTGCGTTGCAGCGGCAGGCCTGGTGTGTCCTGCTTGGCAAACACGGTGGACGGGAGTGGGCTGCCCTATCGGGAAAACGATGGTCACGGCGGAGCGTGTTGCGCACGTCGCAATTTGGCGTGTTTGTGGCGATCCTTGCGGATGGTGTGACGGCACCTGTTTTACCTGCGGGGAGAGAAGCGATGCTCCACGGTGGTGCACACGTTGCGTGTGGAGGCTTCTCTTGCTGTTATTTTGTGAATGTTTATTTTTTGCTTGAACACCACAGAGGGCGGTGTCTGCGGACAGCAGAGAATTGCGAGAAGGGGCAACACACGATTTTTGGCGCGATGAGGCGGCTTCTGTGACTTTACGGTGTTTTATTTTCAGGGTTGAGAGAATATCCTTTGCTGGAATGTATTGTGGGAGACCATCCGCGTACATATATATTTTTTCAACCCCTTGGCATTTGTTGTCTGCCGTGAAACAGATGTTGATGGCCGTTTTGTGGCGGCGAGATGCATGTTTATTTATTTTATTGGCGAGTGGGTGAATTGTGTTGCGTTGTGCCACGCGGCTTGTTGCTGAGGGCACGTGGCCGCAGGGAGACGTTGTGAGCGCCTCTGACACGAGGGGCGATTGAGCAGTCATCTCCTCCGCTCGCCGGTACACGCTGTTGAGGCGGCGAGATGATAATGAACCGGCCTCTCAGAAGGGTAAAAAGAGGACGTTTGCTCTTCCTGCTGCGGTTCACGAGTGGACTCTACAATCCGTGGGCGAGGTCACTCTGTGTGTCGTATTTCTTTGAATTTCCATGAGTTTTGCACATTGCCATCCACACGCACATGCACGTAATCCCCCTGTTTGCCCTCCTGTGGGCGGGAGACCGGGATGCAAGGGAAAAATGTGGCCCGTGCCAGCACGTGGTAAAGTATTTCTTGGGAGGGATTGCGACTGTGATGTACGTCCTGGCAGGCAGGAATGGGATGGGCGAAGAGCAGAGGGCGAGTAACAACGATCGTGTGCGGGGCAATGCGCAGTGAGTAGGGCGGAGTGGTATTTATGTTGACTTTCCAAAACATTTTTGTCTTTTTCTTTTGTGGCAATAGAAAGAAACTTTGGGTGGTGTGTTGTGGATTATTTGCACATGATTCAGCGCGGCAACACCATTTGCGGAGAAAATGAATGGCATCTGCGTGAGGCTTGCTTTTTGAGCGCGAGATGGTCGGGGAGGTGCTCAACGCCCCGAGAGGCCCGGAGCAAAGAGGCGTGCACTGCTGCAGGCGGAGGGATGCACGCTCCTGTTGGTGGCGTTGCTGTGGGGCCCTGAATGGCCTGCAAGGAATTTGTTTCCGCCGCCTCATTATTTTGTTGATTGGTGCTTGCCGCGGCCTTTTGAGGCGGGGCGTGGGATGGACCGAGAGAGCGTGTGTCGTGTGGCGGTGCTGTGAATTGATGCTGCCCACGTTTGTGCAGATAATTCCGTTTGTGTCCGCGTCCTTGCCGCGGCGGTACACCGGGAGTGTGTGACCGATCACTGTATCACTTGCAGACTGTTTTGGCAGGACTTTGAATGACGCCGCCGAATGATGAAAGTCCACGTCCATTTGTGTGTGTGTGTGTTGGCTTCCGCCGTGACTTGCCGTGTTTTTTTTGTTTTTTTTTTGTGTGTGCGATGTTTTTCCGTGATGTCCATTACAGATTCTGTTTTGTCCGCACCTTGCGTGAGTGATGTGCTCTGCTCTAACCCCGCTGACATGTCCGATGTGCTGCCGCTGTTGCTGCTGTACTCTCCACTTCTTGCACACAGACACACGCTAGGAAAGAAAGCAATCAAACGCGAATCGCTACTGTGAAATTGAAGGCACTGAAAGGACCAACAACAGCACACACACCGCCCACGCACACATATTTATATGCTCTCACTTGTTGCTGCTGTGAAGGCACCCCGCACACACAACCGTCGCGGCGTGGCCGGATCCAGCGGAAGGAGGAGGGAAGGAGGAGAGAGTGAGCAGCGGAGGCCCAACACGTCCCGGCATTACTTCTGTTCTGCGGTGCTGCTACTCGTCGTGATGATGTGCTGCGGCAGTGGAGCTGCGCACGCTGAGCAGGCAGGGGCCACTGTTGATCCGTTTAAGGGGAAGACGCCGTTACCGCTTACTAATTGGAAGGAGTTTAACGAGGCCGGAAGCAAAATCACCTCGCTCCGTGTTCCTGGCCTCGTTAAAGTGGGTGAAGATGTATTTGCCGTTGCTGAAGCGCAGTGCGGGGAGGAGAAGGGAGCCGGCCGCCGTGCTGGGATTGTGTCAAAGCACCTGAATATAAGTGGCAGTGCATTGGATATTTCTACGTCGGATACAAGCTTGTTTTGCATGCAACTTGGGGACACCGCCGCGAATAATTTTGGGACAACGGAAGTGTTGCGACCAACGACGCTTGTGCTTGGGGACAGTGTTTACATGCTCCTGGGAAACCAAAGCCGTACAAAGCCGCAGGTTGAAGGCACGAATGAGCGGGGTCTTTTACTCGTGAAGGGAACTGTCTCTGACGAGGGTGGAAACAACAAGAAACTTTTGTGGAATGAGGCTCATGTGGTGAAGCCTGAACCCAGAGGAGATTCTCTTTCCTTGACCGAGTTAATTGGCGGTGGAGGATCGGGCGCTGTGATGGGTGATGGCGCGCTTGTGTTTCCCATGCAGGCCAAAGGCAAGGATGAAGAGCGCGTTTTACTGTCTATGCGTTTTACCCCGTCAAAGAACAAATGGGAGCTTCCGCAAATAACGCCTGGTAACGGCTGCAGGGATCCAACCCTGGTGAAGTGGAAAGAAGACAAATACGGCGAAAGACTCTTCATGATGGCCCATTGTGCTGGAGGCTACTATGACGTTTACAGGTCCACTGAGGATGGGTACAATTGGAATCCATTGGGTGAGC
>NW_918137.1:0-3824 GCF_000209065.1 Trypanosoma cruzi
TGTGCAGGGTGATGGCAGAACGTACGCCTATGCTGTGGCTATTTCTACCGGTCGATTTCCGGTGGAAGCAGAGTGGAAGGCACTCAGTCGTTTGGCACTTGCTATCCCAAAGGTTGCGCAGCGTGTGAACCGCGTGGTGTTTATGTTTGGACTGAAAAGGGAGGATTCTCCGCATAGTGTCACGAAGACGACACTGAATCCCACTACTCTCGACAGATTACGTATTGCAGACGACATTGTGAACTCCACGTTACTCAAACACGACCTTGTGCGTCGGCTGAGCCAAGTCCCTGTGGTTCTCATACCTCTTGGGTTTGAGGAAAAAGGTCAGTACAGCGTTCTGGTACGCACGTTTGTTACAAACGACTTCATGACGGGCGTTCCGGCGCTTCCCGGGACACCACTGATGCCACTGGCCGCCTTGGAGGAAATGGTGAATTCTTTGCAGCAGCTGGATTTTTTATCCCGTGTCATGTATGATCTTACAGCGAAACTACCTGGAACGACAGAATGGGAATAATAGCGGTGCTCTTCTCCCCACCCCCCCGTGTGTCTCTATTTATTATGGAGTATGTGTGAAGGCAAAAATGGGTATATG
This sequence comes from Trypanosoma cruzi, assembly GCF_000209065.1. Taxonomy (NCBI): domain Eukaryota; phylum Euglenozoa; class Kinetoplastea; order Trypanosomatida; family Trypanosomatidae; genus Trypanosoma; species Trypanosoma cruzi. The sequence goes on from NW_918137.1 coordinate 599, forward strand.
TTTAGTGACATATTGACTTTGATGACAATTTTCTGTGTTAGAAAGAAGCGTACGGGAAAGAGGAAGAAAAGACGCCAATAGGAACGGAGTAAATGGAGTAAAGGAATAATTTTCCCCGTAAAATAAATTAAAAAAATTGTTTCCCTTGGAATGGTTTGAGGGAGAAAGTGTAATAGAGGAGGCCTCCTTCTGCTGAATATATATATATATATATATATATATATATATATATATATATATATGCACATTTGTCTAATTGGTTGTGTGTGAGTTTTTTTTTTTTTTCTTCTATGACAATTTACAAACTTTGTCTCCTGCATCATTTTTTCCGATTCTTTTTTTTTTTTCTTGTGCCTCCCGCTGGTGGTCAGTTAAAGATAAAAGTTAGGTGCGCCGAAAGCGTATTTGGTTTAAGGGGGTGAAACAAATTTTTTTTTTGCTTTTTTTATTATTACTTTGTAATGGATTGCGTCCTGGAGGCTCCGACAGCGGCTGTGGAGTATGCTCGCACAAGCAACGCCTTTGCGGCAAAACGGCTTGTGGAAGCACCACTTCTAAACACGTTGCCGAGGTGTAGAAATACCTTTTGTGTTTCGCATGCTTCAAAGCATCCTGACGCTGCGACTGCAAGGGCCTTCTTAGACAAATACATCCCGCAGCAGCGAACCGACATGGATGTGCAACGTGATGCCGTTCGCCAGCACCAACAAGCCCGTTTTCGTGAAATTGTAGAGGCGAGCGAGAGGAAAAACGCAATGAGCGCTAGAGAGAAAGTTATAGGAGTAAAATGCTTCATGCATCTTGCCGCTCAGAAGAGCCTTCAACATGCCAAAATGATGAACCATCACCCAATTGTTATTCACTCCGTGCGTCACACCTGGCGGACGCTTCTTCTGCAGCTAAAAGAGCACCTTAACGATAATGGTTTCGGTGAGATCCAGGAAGAAGAAGAAGCCCAGCTTGCATTCCGCTGCCGAGGAGCCTTGGAAAATGTATCTGCTCTCGGTGTGTGGTTTGTCGGAGCCATGTCCATTCCCTTCCGTCGCTATGCCGTTCGGATTCCTACGGAGGATGGCCCGCTTCAACACTTTGTGGTGATTGGCCTTGCGTCCTTCACGTACTCGTCGTACGTTATGGATGACCGCCGGCTTGCACAAGAGGCCACTCTCGCGGAGCTTGAAAGGCTCTTCAAGAGGCTCAGTGTAAACCTTCTATTTTTACCGCCTTTGCTATTGCCGGAAGAACCCCTACGGGATAACACCGATTTCACTCAAACCAAAAATGCTTCCATGGAGATGCTGATTGCCTAAAAAACAAAAAACAAAACAAAACAAAAACAAAAACAAACAAAAGAAACTAAAAGCGAGAAACAGAAAGAAAAACAACACACACACACAAACACACGAAAATCAACAGGAAGTAACAAAAACAAAAAATAAATAAAAAATAAATGAATATGACAACATACACGCGCACAGAGCACAATAAGGCAAGGCAACGAGAACTTAACAACAACAACAAAAAAAAAAAAACAACAAAGAATTGAAATCTATACATATCTAGAAGAAAGGGAAAGGTAAAATCCCCGTGACAATGGTGCAACGCGGCTTTCCCTTTCTTTTTTTTTTCCTACCATTTAATTTTGAATAAGTACAATTATATCCATATAAAACATGATTTGAAGCTGCTTGATCATTTCTAAAAAAGAAAAGAAAAAGTTTGATGAATATTTATATCTTCACCAGTTCCACATTGGCCAATATGATACCCGTATAATTAGAGGCAAATTTTTCTGCGAATTTCAGGGTAACCATGAGGGAATTTTTTTTTTTGTATGTGTTTGTTTGTGTGTGTGTTTTTCCCTTGATTGTGCTGCCGCTTAGGATGGTAGAAGCAATAAGGAACGTCCTGCGGGGAAGGGGTTAAACGTGTTAAGAAAAAACAGAAGATTAAGGTGTGGAGTGGGGGAGGGACCCTTCATGAGCTGGTAATCACGACGGCATAGCACCTCCCTTACGTTATGTTTTGTTCGGCTGTGGCATGCGCGTGGATGCCGTACAATATTTTGTTTGTGTGCATTTATTTATTCATTTAAATATTTTTTGTGGAACACTAATAGAGGACAATATTTTCTTTTTTTTTGTGGAACAGTAATAGAGGACAATATTTTCTTTTTTTTTGTGGAACAGTAATAGAGGACAATATTTTCTTTTTTTTTTTTTGTGGAACAGTAGTAGAGGACAATATATTTTTTTTTGTGTGGAACAGTAGTAGAGGACAATATATTTTTTTTTTGTGGAACAGTAATAGAGGACAATATATTTTTATTTTTTGTGGAACAGTAATAGAGGACAATATTTTCTTTTTTTTTTTTTGTGGAACAGTAGTAGAGGACAATATATATTTTTTTTTTGTGGAACAGTAGTAGAGGACAATATATTTTTCTTTTTTGTGGAACAGTAGTAGAGGACAATATATTTTTATTTTTTGTGGAACAGTAATAGAGGACAATATATTTTTTTTTTTGTGGAACAGTAATAGAGGACAATATATTTTTTTTTTTTGTGGAACAGTAATAGAGGACAATATTTTCTTTTTTTTTTTTTGTGGAACAGTAATAGAGGACAATATATTTTTTTTTTTGTGGAACAGTAATAGAGGACAATATATTTTTTTTTTTGTGGAACAGTAGTAGAGGACAATATATTTTTCTTTTTTGTGGAACAGTAGTAGAGGACAATATATTTTTATTTTTTGTGGAACAGTAATAGAGGACAATATATTTTTTTTTTTGTGGAACAGTAATAGAGGACAATATATATTTTTTTTTGTGAAACAGTAGTAGAGGACAATATATTTTTATTTTTTGTGGAACAGTAATAGAGGACAATATATTTTTTTTTGTGTGGAACAGTAGTAGAGGACAATATATTTTTTTTTTTGTGGAACAGTAATAGAGGACAATATATTTTTATTTTTTGTGGAACAGTAATAGAGGACAATATTTTCTTTTTTTTTTTTTGTGGAACAGTAATAGAGGACAATATATTTTTTTTTTTGTGGAACAGTAATAGAGGACAATATATTTTTTTTTTTGTGGAACAGTAATAGAGGACAATATATTTTTTTTTTTGTGGAACAGTAATAGAGGACAATATATATTTTTTTTTTGTGGAACAGTAGTAGAGGACAATATATTTTTCTTTTTTGTGGAACAGTAGTAGAG
>NW_918138.1:0-3826 GCF_000209065.1 Trypanosoma cruzi
TCACGTCATGTAATCTGCCAGCAGCCTCAATCTCCATTGCAAGACGGGTTTGATTTCTTTTACGCACCGCCTCAGTGAAGATATGGCGCGAGGGCTCCGCTAGCATTTTATCCTCGCGTATACCCAATGCCCTTCTCGAATGGGGATCCTGCACACTAACAATAAATTCACCGTCCTTTCCGGTGGCGTTGCACTCCTCTATGCGCACCTCCACTTTGTTCAATTGGGTGTTGTCCGTCCGCGGCGAGGTTGCCTCGTAAACTGGCGAACGTTGAGAGAAGTGTGCCCATCGATGCGTGGCGCAAGCAGCCAAGTCATTTTCCATCCTTGAAAGAAGTATGTCAGTGTCTTCCACAGTTTTTTTTTGTTGCGTTACGCCAATGTTACCTTCACGAAAGTAGCGGCCCTTGAGCCAATGCATACATGCATCATCGTGGCCAACTTTTGAGGTGTGTAACTCAAAGTGCGCCACAATTGGCATGCTTGATGCATCCCTTGCGACCGTCATGTGTGCTTCCTTCCGCCCCAGGCCAGTGGTAAATCCCCTTCTCTTCTGGCACCTGCGATGACACAAAGAAATGAATTAAAATAATAATAATAATAATAATAAAATTCAAAAGATAAAAACACACACAAAAATAATATTTAATAATAATAATAATAAAGAGAAGTTGAATTAATGAATAAAAAAAATAATTTAAAAAAAAAACCAGCAGCAACAAAATGGGAGTAAATGGGGGGAGAAAAAAGGACACAGAGACAAAAGGAGGGTATCATGTTTCTAGTGCACCGTCGGTTTAGTTTACCACATTGACCCAAACACAGTGAAGAAACACAGAGCAGAAAAGATGTCGTTACAATCCCACCATCCCAACCACCGCGCCCCCTTTCTTTTTTTTTCCGTTGCTGCTGTTGTTTTATTTATTTTTTTGTTTTTTCACTACTCTCTCTCCCATCCTTTCCTTCAAAAATCCCTGCGTTAAGATGCAGTCGCGGGCACCGCTCCATCCGACGCCGCTCCACCGGCAACTGCAGTATGAAATAAAAGACGCACATACGGAGGTCTGAAGACTCCCCCGCATCCCTTTTTTAATGCGTCTAAAAATAAATATATTTGTGGTTATTGCCGTTGATAAATCATTACCAGTTCTTTTTTCCCCCCCTTCTTTTCGCTTTTGTGTGTGTTCTCGTGGGTGCCGCCTCGTTTGTGCGCATAAAGGCGATTGTGAGGGGTGGGAAAGACAATCGCGATTACGGCACATCTCCACCGCCTACGCCGTCGCAACGACAGCCTGCTGCTCGACGGTTTTCAGCAATTCACTCATCCTAAGCCGCCGTGCCTTTTCCTCAATGAAACGCCACACCACAGGCGACTCCTTCACCCGCTTCAAAGGGGTTGCCTGCACCAACTCCACAAACTTTAAGAGATCCTCCTTCGTAAGCAGCAGCTCCCGGGGAGGACGCAGAACCATCGTGTTATCCTCCGTGATGACCTCCTCGCCGCTGTCGCCAAGCTTTGCAATAATACTGCGACTAAGGTGCCTCACGACCGTCGGCCGCAGTGTGTTGGGGAAGGCCTGAGCAAAAAGATGTGTAGCCTCCAGCACGTCAAATGCACTCACTTCCGTCAGTGCCTGTTTAAAGTCCACCTGAAGCACCCCAGGGGTCGGTCGGTATTGCCCATACGTCTTGAAATCATTCACCACCATGATCTTGTGAAAGGTCTCACGCACATCGATGTCCAGCCGACTGTAGTAGTCATCATCCCCTTCCGTAGAACTTAGACGGCGTCGCTCTTGAATAAGCCTGGCAATTTTTCCAGAAACATCTGGGTGTTGCTGCTGTCGGCATAAATCCGCAAAAATATCAACATGCGTGAGGGAGACAACATGCAGCTGCAACAAAGAATAAAGGCGATCTGCAAAGACTTCCATCAGACGAGTGAGAGGGTCCAGTGCGTCTAGCGGGACATCCTCCTTCATCTGTATTCTCAAAAGAGCGGCGGCTACCGAGCACATATCGGTGGGAAGAATAAGCCGCACCGGTGCCGCATCCACCCCCGCGTATACGGATTCACAAAGCAGAAGTATTTTGGAAAGGTTACGTGGGACCGGCGCCTCCGCGGGTGAAACAATACGAATCATTTCCAACACATCCTCAGGAATAACCGACTGGACACCGAGATCGTCTGCCAGATAGTCAATAATGGGCTCAATGAGTTCAAGGTCCGTTGTCCTAAAAAGGTACAACGCACGCAAAAGACGTGAGAAGCTTGGTGGTGGAAAGCAACGCAATGTGGGAAGAATCAGCGGCACGATAGTAGGGCGTAAGTACTGCTGGTGTGGAGCGCCAAAGCGAGCGAGCACAAGGAGAAGTTTTGTAAACATAGACGGCTTCAACTCTGTCAAACGTTTAAATCGTTCCCTCGCCTTTATAAACTGCAGCAGTTGTGGGTCAAGATCACCTGCCATCATCATCCTTTCCATCGTAGAGCCATCTTCGTTGCTTTCAGTACTTTCGAACTGTGCGGTTGTCTTTGTTGCGTCGGCAGAGGCGGCATCGGTGGTCCCACTTTTCTTCTGTAGCTCCAGCAACCGCTGGCGCTTCTTCTCGGACTTGACATTTGCGTCCATAAATTCATAAATGCAATTTGCCAGAAACCTAAAATTATTCATCTGATCGTGCCCCATCTTATATAGGTTGACAAAGGCACGGTAGCTGGGAAGGGCACCCAACGGCTTTCTTTTATTCAGCACGGCAAACCGTCGTCCAAGAAGCGCAAGAAAACCCTTCGGTGGAACAATTTTAGCGCGTGCAAAAGCTGTCAGCACACGTACCAAGTCATGTGGGTCCTTGTAATGGTTGACATGATGCACAAGGAACATACCCATAGCCTGAAAAAACTGCAAATCTCTCTTTCGCCGGCCTGCACTCATACCCATAACGATGATGCAGCGAAGTACACCCTCTGCATTCATTTCGTCACGCGCCTGAAGGAGGATAGGGTCCAATGTGGGTGTCTTGACCTCGTGTGCGTACACCTCTCCAGCATCCGCATCATCATCAACATCGTCATCCACGTCGTTGGTTGCATCATCATCCTCACCAAAGCCCTTATCTACGCGTGATGCCCGCTTTGGTTTTTGCGCGGCATCTTTTCCGGCGACAGATGCGAGCATGGCAATACGATCACGCACCATGTCTTTAAATGTGATGCCGTACCGTACAAGGGTGGAGCGAGCCCAGTGACACTCCACGATATCAAGCATCTGCCCCAAGTGAAGTTCATTCAGGCGCTCCATGACAACAGGAAACAAGACGTGTTCCTCCTCGGCGGACACAAGACGAGGATTTTCCGTTGCTCGGAGGTAGAGCACAAGCATCTCCACCAGCTCCACAGCGTTCATTGTTCGGGCAACGGCCTGTCGTTCAGCCATCGGATGCAGCACAGAGGGTTCTGCAGCCTCGTCCTCCGCCCCTAAAAGGATGTCGATAGGAGGCGAGGATGCCGTTGCGTCCGACTCATGCGGCAACTCATTCTCATCTGTCAAAACATCCTCCGCCGTCCTTCTTTCGCCGTGTCCGTGGACGTGTGATGGCCGTCTCCTCACATCGTCGATGTCTTCATCATCATCGTCATCCTCCTCCCCATCAAAGTCCGTGGCATCGCGAAAATGCTCCGCGTGTTTTCTCCCGCCAGTGTCATCAACGGAGTCAACCCGCGTGAACTCCATAGCGGCATCCGATAGTTTACTCCCAGTGCGGGATGTGGGCACCTCACGATCGGCCGTGAGCATCTCAGCCACGTCTTCGTCGGACGGCGCAA
>NW_918139.1:0-3834 GCF_000209065.1 Trypanosoma cruzi
CGATGGCTGCGTTGGGTGTCTTGTTCCGCCGGCTTCATTGCGAATTGGAGTCATTGTGGGCGGAGATGTGGGGGTACCTACAGGAACTTGTTGCGGGGAAAGGAATCGAGGGAATTCTCATCACTGGACACAGCCTTGGCGGCGCCATGGCTACACTCGCTGCTTCCAATTTGATGTCGCAGAATTCGTTGTTTCCCAGTGCACTGAAGGTTTTGCTGTACACGTTTGGGCAGCCGCGCGTGGGAAACGAGGCATTCGTCAACTGGCTTCTTGCATCGTTTTGCCGCGGCGGCCATGAGTCTTACCGCGTGACGCATAAGCGGGATCCTGTGCCCCACGTTCCCCCCATGTTCGTTGGGTATTTACACCTCCCCAATGAGGTATGGTACGACAATGACGGGGACACGGTGCACAAGAACTGCAATGATGTCTTTGGCACACCGTGTTCTGCTTTGACCACCAAGGAGGACCCCAATTGCAGTGGCAGTGTTCTTCCCATTAAAGTTGAGGACCACCTGAAGTATCTGGGTGTGTGCACACGCTGTTCATGCGATCCCGGGGAAGCAATGAGCGACGAGGAGCTTCGCCTCCCACCCGAACTTGAACGGATTGTTGCAATGGACTACGTTTATCAGCAATCGAGAAATATGAGTCGTTTTCCGTTTTCCTCACGCTTTACAAGGAGCCTTGAGGCCCGCAGAAGAAAATGAGTATTTCTCAAAAAAAATATATATATATATTTTTATAATTTGCTAGCGAGTAATTTTTATTGTCTAGGAGGGTGTGAGAAGAATGATCGGGAGGAGAGCTTGCGAACCGTAATTTAATATATATGTGTATATTCTGCAAAAAATAATAAACACTTCTTTACGACACCTTTCTGTCTTGTGATTTTTGGGAACGTCGCGACTTTAATGGCTTTAGGGAGCCGGCAGCGGCCGGATATTTTTTTATTTTTATTTTACCTTCCCACCCACCCATTTTTGATACCCGTCACGCAGCGGGGTGTTGTGGCTGCAGGACCCCAAAGTCTGCCACCTCGTAAGGAATAAATAAATATATTGTCAGATCCTAGCTGAGTACGAAAGTTCAAGTGAGCGGTCAAAAGAATTCATATGTATTGAATTAGAAGAAAACATCATTTAGGCAATTAACTGCTTCTGCTTTACATTCCTTTTTCCCTCCTATCTTGTTTGGTTTCTATAGAGATAATTTCAGGATCCGGCCAGCGGCCCAGAGGATTATGCTCTTTTCCCTTTTCTATTTACGGATGATGCTGTTTTCTATTTATTTATTTTGTTTACTTTTTTTTTTTTGCGGTTTTTTGTCTGGAGTTGGTGAACGGTGTGTTTCCTTTTGTTTTCTGTTGTATTTCCGACCGGTTTGATATCCATGGGGTTCAGTGGTGGGGTTTGTTGCTTTTTTTTTTTATGTGTGTGTGTGTGGATGCCTTTGTTCCTTTCTGTCTACTTTTGTGTGTAATGCCTCACTGGACTTTCGTAGAGGTTTTGTGTGTGTGTGCCGTGAGGCGCAGAGCCACTCACTTTTGGAACCGGGCGTTTTGAAGGGAGGCGAAAAAGGGCTGGTGCGGCATTGATGATGGCCAGGATGCCCGAAAGGCTAGTGGGCGCTAGAAGGGATAACAGCCCCTGCATCTGTGGAGCCGTAAAGTATGTGTTTAGCTTTCGGCGGATGGAGTGGGTGGCGACAAGTACCAACGTGAGGGTTTTGACGCCACTGAAGGCAGCCGCCAAGGGTGGCATGCGTGTCTGCTATGATGTGGAGGAGGTGGAGGAGGACGGTAGCAGGACCCCATGCGTTGCGAAGCTTTTTCTAAGAAATATATCCGACGTGGTTGAAAAGGACTACTTCAGTGAAGGGAAAGCGCAGTGCATGTGTGAGCAGTTTGCAAATAATTTTAATAAAGCCACATTTACAGGCATCGAGAGGCCACATGTTTCCTTCTTGCAGTGCCAAGTGCTGCGAATCCCGAAGCAAAACATTCCGGCGGAGCATCGAGATGCGCAGCATGGTTTTTTCTCCTACAAGACAACCGACACGAGGGAGGTCATGTTCGTCATGGAGCCCAGGCTGCATGGCCATTTTACAAAGTACAACAGCAACTTTGGCGAGACTTACGAGGGCGACAAGCACTTTAAAACACCTTCACAGATTCAACAGCGGACACGCATGTTTCTTATTGCAGAAGCCTTTTCTCACTTCACTCTTGCCGAGAGCGGCGGCTCCATGTTGTTGTGTGACCTTCAGGGCGTCAATGATCTCTTCACGGACCCACAAATCCATACCGAAGACGGCAAAGGGCTGGGTCTGGGCAACATGGGGCACGAGGGCATCGAAAAGTATGTATTGCGGCATGAATGCAATGAATTTTGTCGGGCTCTTGCACTGAAGCCGCTGGATGGGATTCGTCCACCGAATGGCAAGGAGTCACGGACGAACAACTTCTACGTGCGTCTGAGGGCTCAACTGCAACAGGACATGGTGCCCCTCTCCAAACCCATTGGGGAGATGACAGAAGAGGAACAGATTGCCCACGCCATCAGGCTATCGCAGATTTCCCACTAGGTGCGGTGTGGCCTGTTTCTTCATTGCTCCAGCGGATTTTGCCGGCGCACATTTTCCGTCCCTTTTCTTTGCTTTTCCTTTCTATCTCTGAGCAGGGTTGCAGAAGACGGCACGAGAAGGGAAGCGGAGAACACAGCAGCACAGTTGGACAAAACCCTGCATGGAGCAAAACGACAGCGGATGCATGCAGAGCAGATATTGGTCGCAGTAATTTCCCTGCAGTACCACGTGCAGATGCGTGGGTAGTCACAGCGAATGACGAAGGCACTCTCTCTCCCACAAACACGCAGAAGTGTCTTTGGGAACATAACGAAGAAATTTGCGTTTTATTCCAAAAGAAAAGGGGAATAAGGGCGGTGCGTGGATTTTTATGCCGCTGCTACCGCCACCACAGCAACAACAAAGACACATAATCTCTCACCCTTCGCCCGTGGGTCGCTGACGTCAATCAAAAAGAAGAAAAAATGGATGAAAGGGGCGGCGTAACGGGGACTGAGAGGAGGAGGAAAGGCACAACAAGAATCCGCTCCGACCGCGCCTCCGTCTTTCTTGTTTCTTTGTTACATGCTTACACCTCCCTGCTGTGTCTGTGACGAGCGTCACCGAGGGCGGCTCTGGCTGCCTCCTCTTCTCTTGCTCTCTCGGTACTCCCCGCTTCTCCCTCACACTTACTGCACACTCTCCTCTCCCGCCTTCTCTCGCGCAGGTGACGCAGAAAAGAAGAACACGTCCAAGGCTGGAATAAACGAGTAACAGAGACATGCGTCGATTTGTGTCCACCGTGCTGCTTTTTCTCCTTTGGCTCGCCGGTGGCCCCTGCGCCCTCGCGGAGCACCGCTGCATCTTTGACAAGGTTGCCTTGAATTTGTCCCAGCTGCAGACCGCCGTGGTGCAGGAGCTCCCACGGGGAAGAGCAGGCGCATGGCAGGCGTACACCGTGTCCACCCCTGACTGGGCGCCGATCCGGATTAAAGTGTTTGCGGAGGATCTGAAGGACACAAGGAAGTACTGCACGGTGCGGGGAGACGTACGATCGGATTTCACTGGGGGCAGGGTTTTGTGCCGGCGGCAGGATGTTCTCACGAAAGAGAAGATGAGGATTATGGTCAACAGGCTGCTTCCCGAGGCCGTCAAGCTGCACACGGAGCGGCTTTTTGTGCAGCCCGTCAGTGGCGTCTTGAGGTTGCCAAGGTTCAAGCTGGGAGTCTGCGGCGAGTTTACTGTCCCCATCGCGCACCACTTGTCGGG
>NW_918140.1:0-3836 GCF_000209065.1 Trypanosoma cruzi
GCTCCTATCCGCTAATATTCAAAGCGTAATTACGCATTGGCCGTCTGGTCCGCCACCTTTGGCATCCACGGTGCGACACGATTGACGGGGTATGACATGCGCATATGCATCTCTGGACGACGCATGTGTACACGAGGCTGCAGGAACCGTTTTGCCTCCAACGGAATGTCAACAGGTACTTTAAGTGTTACCTGCTGTTGCTGCTTTTCCATTTCTGTAATAGCCAGATGCAGCCATTCACCATCCAATTCCTCTGTGTGGTGAATGTGATCGTGTATCGCCTGAACATGTGCCTTTGCCACACCGACCTGCTCGTGTACAATGTGCGCCACCTCATTTGCCTGTTCTTGGGTTACTTCCGCTATCTTCTGAGCCGGGTTCCCTGCCCACAACTCCCATGCATGAATACGTGTGTCTTTCGGCACATTTGACCCTGCAGCAACGATTGCTCCATTTTCAACAACTGCACCAAGCGCAACAGACACACCTGGCCCAATGTATACTCCGTCTCCAATGGTGCAACAGTCCAGTGTGCTGCCAACACCAATGTAAACGCCATTTCCAACGCTTACTTGACCTAAAAAGGAAGCACGATCCATCACAACTGTGTGATCACCCAAGACTGTTTCCTCCCGTACATGGTAGTTACGAATAACGACATGATAGAAAATGCATGTGTCATGTCCAAGTACGACGTTTCCACTAAGAAAGGCACTCGGCGCAATAAAAGCGGAATCTTGCGTCCACGGTAACATCCCACGGTAGGCACGAACGTTCTGGTGACGCATGACAGGATACATGTGGCGGTTTGTCTGTAGATAATGTGCCATGATTGCAAGCCGGGCCCCCACGTCCTTCAGCATAAAGCCAAAGTACGGCACAAAGCCTGGAACAATATTTGCAGGCATGCCGATCCCGTGGCAAACAATTTTGTCACAAAGAAAGACAGAAAGTGTTTGGGAATTACACGCCAATTACTTTTTCTTCCTGCTAAAAAGGAAATAAAAACAAGAAAAACAACAACAACAACATAATAATAATAATAATCCAAACTTAATAATAAAAAAAAAAACAAAAAAAAAACTAACGAGGAACAGGTATGATGCACCTTGCGACGTGGACGCGGCCAGCCCCAAGCGGTACTGCCACGAGGGCTCCGATGAAGACAGAAGAAGAGGTGTATTTATCCATAAAAGTGACAAAAAGTCCATCTCAACCCTCCTCCCACAAAAATAAACAAGCATACATAAAGACATGTACACAGATAAGAAGGGAGACGGCAAAAAAAAAAAAAAAAAAAAAAAAAGAAAAAAGGCCAGATTTGCATCGGGAGGGCAAGGCACAGAATCATTCGCAGTAGAACAGGTTTTAGGTGTATGGTGAATACATAGGAACCAACTTCTCATTTCAACGACTCTGCCCCTCCAATGGAATTTAAAAAGGCCTTTAATGACTGTAATTCCGATACAACATTCTGCATTGTCATCAAATCCGAATGGAAATCATCACGCTGTTTTTCTCTTACAGGAGGGAGAATTGTAACCGCCTCTTTTCTTCCTTTATTAAAGGACTCATGGCTCTTTTCCAGCTCGTGAGAATTCTCATTCAATTCCCCTGGCAACTCCGTGTGTAATGGAGGAAAAACGGAAGTGTGTTTCGGTGATGACGCTGACAATGACAATGACGAGGAGGAGGAGGAGGAGGAGGAAGAGGAGGACGATAACGATGGTGGTGATGATGATGAATGAGAATTACTCGGTAAACGTGGCGTACTTGTAAGCGGTTTCACTGAAGCAGACATCGCAGTTGAGGCATCAATACCATTGGAAAGCAGTGCGTATTGCAGTGCCTCGTTCAATCGCACCATTTCATTCAGTGCTGACTGTAGTTGTAGCACCTGTTCCACGAGCAGTTTCCTCTCCTGCTGCACCCATGCCACTTCCGCTTCCTGGGAAGCAGCATGGGAGTAAGCGGCAGAATACCTTGCATGAATTGTCCGCCGGATTTCAACGAGTTGTTCCTCCAATTCCTCCCGTCGTGTTGTTTCCCTCCGTGCAATGGTGTCTAATTGCTGCAACTGTTCGTTTTTACTTTTTACCTCCGCCTCCAATCGTCCATTCTTTAACCTAAGATATTGCTGCCCCTCCTCCAGAACGCGATTGACGGCAGTCAACTGCATGGATGTATACCGCTCCCGCTCAACTGCTGCACGGTGGGGACAATGTACATTCGGGCAAAATTTGTCTATGGAATCCGACACAAGAAATGATGACTCGGCCCGTTGCATCATGTCCACTCCTCCGCCTCCGCCCCCCACTCTCTTTCTCTCTATTTCCTTGTCTCTAGATAATATTGCAAAATCACTCTAAATGATGAATGCACAAATAAAAAAATCCTTGTTGATTCGTCTGTCTGTCTGTCTGTCTGTCTCGCTACGTGCTTGCCTTGCACATCTACACATGTGTAGGCAAAAGTACAGTGAAGGGAATAATTTCTTACACCTCTGTGAAACAACTCCCTCTCGCTCTCTTTCTCTTCTTCTATTCGATGAGAAGGAAAAAAAAAAAAAAAAAAAAGAAAAACTACAACACCACAAGAAGCCTGCCCCCTTTCCGCTCCTATTCATGTAGACAGTAATAAACACACCACTTCCCTTCCCTTCCTTTCCACCCACCCACTCAACCCCTTCTCAATCATCGTGTTAAACGCCCTTCAGTCTTTACGCCTACAGAAGGCGCCTTTGGAACAATTCGTCCCTTTTTGCCTCTCGTCCGGCATGCATGCAAGAAGTAACTCACAGGCGACATGACACGACACAGTAACGGGAAGGTGGCTGCACAAAATGCAAACTGCATCGTATACAACGGGTACGTCAAGGCATTAGCGACAAGATAGTTGCACAGTAGACGTGGAGAGAGGCGTAGTCCACCAACAACAGGCCCTACTTGTGACCATCGTTCCAAATCGATAAGAGAATCTGCAGAAAGAAATTTTAACCAATCAAACACATCGCCGGTGGAGAAGCCGTCATTATGAAGTGCGTAGAGTACCGCAAGAGTCATGGACTCGCCAAAAATGTAAAGGTACATGGCAAACCCCACACCACGCTCCTGCAAAACGCGATAAAAACGACTTCTGCTCATGGTCGGTCCCGACGCAGCAGCTTTTGATGAATGTTTTGCAATTATTATTGGCTGATTCTTTTTGCCTCTCACATGAGAAACAGAAGCTGGACGTCCTGCACGTTTACCCAATCTCGCCACAGGAGCCACAGGGCGCACAGTTGCCACAAACCGACGTGCAAGAGAAGGCGACCATAAAATACATGTCGTTAAGGATAAATACACCCCCCGTTGCATGTTCACTACTCCCATTGGCAGTACAAACACCGGAAGAAAAAAAAAAAAAAAAATACAAGTAAAGTAAAGTAAAAAAAACAAAAATAAAAATGGAAATAAAAATAAAATAAAACAGCTAATAATAAATAATAAAGGAATATCTTCTATGTATGAATATTACATGCATGTATAAATAAATATAAATATAAATAAATACGGGCAATTTCATAATAATAATAATAATAATAATAATTAAAAAAAAAAAGTTTGTATCGCAGCCAATGGCATACATAAACACAAACAAACAAACAAACAAACAAACAAACACACATATAAATATATCCAGACAACGAGTCAACAACAAGAAGAAGAAGAAGAAAAAGTAGTTTCGGCTCCAAATGGTGCCCCGCCCACCCACCAGGAAGAAAAGAAAAAAACCGACTCAGTTCACAATGAAGACTACATGATTTTTAAAACAAACATCCCTCCTCCCCTCAA
>NW_918142.1:0-3840 GCF_000209065.1 Trypanosoma cruzi
TTCCTCCCAATATGGATTCACCGCTGACGGGGCAGGTGGACACAGCGGATGAAGAATCTCCGCGGAACGGCAACACCGACGATCAGGCGCCGCACAGCGTTTCACCTGATGTTTCGGAGAGCGTGGGCACGAACAGCGGCCCCGATTCATTCAGCAGCACTAACGTGTCGGGTGGCGCTGATGCCGCGCCGACTCCTTCGAGCGCAGCGCCTGGGGAAAACAAGGTCCCATCGGAGCTCAACGCAACAATACCCTCGGACCACGACATTTTGCTTGAGTTCCGCGATTTGGCGGCCATGGCTCTAATTGGTGACAGCACCGTGCATGTGTGTGTGTCTCGGGTGTTGTTGTTGCTGCTTCTGGGGCTGTGGGGCACTGCGGCTCTCTGCTGAGGTGTGAGGGAGGGTGGAATTGCGGCTTTTCGTGGAACAACAAATGTGCAGCTTCCCAGCACTACGCAATTAAATGTCAAGAATACCTCTTTTTTCTTTTTTTTTTTTCTTTTTTTTTCTTTTGGTTTCATTTCTTTTTTTTTTTTTTTTGCTGGTGCTCTGTTGAAATAACCAGCACCCCTGTGTGTTTTTCCCCCCAAATGGTCGCTTGCTGCAAATCGTCATGAGTGATGTGTTTCCCCCTCTTGTTTGCTTTTGCTTTTGTTACCCACACGCGGTGCCGGCCTCATTGTCGTGCGTCCCACGGACTGCACGAGAGGAGGAGTGGAGGAGCAGGCCGGATGCCGCATGGAATGTGAAGAATTTTGTGTGGGCTCGTGGAACAATGTGTTTTTTTTTTGTTGTTGTTTTTCTGTGTGGACAGTATGTATGAACTCAAAAACACGGTCGTATTGTACTCCAGAGGAAACGAAATGAAAGTCGCGCCAAATCGCTTTTTTTTTTTTTTTTTTTCGTTTGTTTGTTTCTTTTTCTTTTTTTCCTTTTTTTTTTTTTTCGGGAGTTCTGCCGGGCCCCCACATTTTTTTTTCTTTTGTTTTTATGTTTTTTTTCTTTTTTCTTTTTGGTAAATCGTTACACCTCTTTCCGTCTGTGCCGTGTTCACTGTCATTGTGTGTCTCCGTGTCCCTTTTATTGTCTCTCTGCTGGCTGTGCTGCTGAAATGCCTCCATTTCTTCTAATTTCTTTCCTGCTAGAGGTACCGATGGTCCGCGACGACGATTGTTTGTGTTCCCCATTGCGAGGGCACGGGGGTGACTGGGCGCCGGCCTGCTGAGTGCACTCGGGGGAGCGGATGGTGTGCGCCGTGCCTCACTGTGAGTGTGGGATGCCACCCGCCACGACCTGCTGTGAGGCGTGATGCCTATCCGTCGGGGAAGCGACAAGTAAAGGACTGCGGCGTGTACTTGGATGCGTCCCGTCCCTCTTGTTGCGGCCGTGGGTGTGCTGTGCCCATGGCCCTTCGTTGCGGTGCGACGGGATTTTCCTACCCATGTCTTCACCCTTGTGAGTGGTGGAGTGAATGGAGGGAGGCTGTGTGTGCGTGTGTGCGAGGTGCCCGTGTGAGTTGTGATTTCCTCCATTGTTATTTATTTGCCTCGGCTTTGTGTGATGGTCCTTTGGTTCTATTATGTGTGTTTTGCGATTGGCGGTAAATGAAGTGTGTGGACGAGCAGAAGACTAGGAGCTTGTGAACGGAATGTTCGCGAGGAAGGCTGGCTGCCCAAATACATGTATATCCTGATTGAAAGGATATATTTCTTTGGGAGTTTTTCCTATTTTATGAATCTTTTAGAAGACCCCGATGGTAGCAATCAGGGAACCGATAACTTCTGGATGAGTTTTAATTGTTTTTGTTTCTGCCGTCCCACCCGCCCCCTTTGTGGTTCTTACCTTGCGGCGGGGTCTTGAGGCTGGAGGAGCCCAAAGTCTTCCACTTTTTAGGTTGTGAATACATACATACACAAACACGCACACGTATATATATATATATATATATATATATATATATATATATATATATATATATATATATATGTACATGCACGTCCAATCCGAATGGAGCGATCAAGTTACGATAGTAGCCACCATAATGTGCATATATAAATATGCGCTCACTTGGTGTAAACTCTCATTGGGGATTTGGCGAACCCCCGTCCCCATTCCATTCACCCCTTCTCATTCCCTTCTTTTGTGAATCCTATTGACAGCCGCAGGTCTGGCCAGCGGCCCAGGTGAATATTCTAGGAGCTTTTTGTGTGTGTGTGTGTTTGCTTTTGTCGTCACGGCAATTTGGCTTCTGTTTTTTCTGTGATTTATTTTTTGAAATTTGGGGCGCTCTTGCCTGTGATGCTTGTGGTTTTTTTTTTCCTACCGTTGTTGTGCTTCCTCCTTTTGAGGGAGGGGAGGGGAAGGAATCGGGGTGTCAATCATGTGCGCTACTTTCCTTGCGCGTTGTTGGGTGATCGCAGCAGAAGGAGTAGGATTTGGAAAGGACAGAAATGACGGATTAATATCAGAGTCTTGAACTCCCACGCGATGCGACGCAGGAGCAAATCCGAAGGAACTACCGCCAGCTGGCGTTAAGGTTTCACCCTGATAGGGCGGGACCGGAGGGGGCGGAGAGGTTCAAGGAGGTACAGTCGGCGTACGAGGTGCTCTTGAATCCCCAAAAGAGGAAAATGTACGACAGGTTTGGAGCCAGCTTTGTGGATAATCCGGTCTCGGAAGTGCTGATTCTCCAGCTTGGGGGACGTTTGATTTTGTGCATTATGGCATGCATACCTTTTGTAGCAGCATCGTTGGTTGTCATTTTTACTGCTTTTCTTGTTGCATATGTTGCGGGTCGTCTTGTGGCGCGGGACGCTCATTCTGTGAACGACCACAGTCGAGCCTATTGGAACTACGTCAAGGTCTTTTCACCGCTGTTCATTGTTGACATCATTATCGGTATTCCAACGCTGGTTGTTTTTTTGTGTCGATGTGCACGTTACGTGTAGGAGTCTTCTTGTGGACGCTGATCATACTTTCTCTTATTGTACTCACCGTTCTTTTGCCTGTTGCCAGGGATGCAAACGGCATGACATCTTTGCGCGGCGGCAATAATTTTCATTTGTGGCGTCGTCAACTCTATTGGGCATCATTACAAGGCTCCCCACGAGGCAAAAGCGTGAAAGACTAAAGGATAGCGGACACGACGAACTGTGGGCGTACGTGAATATCTTTTTTGTTGTGGGCATTCTTAAAGGGATTTCTGTGGTGGTATTCAGCGCTCTTATTGCGTGTCGCGTGGACGAGGTCATTGCGGCAAATTACTTTGTGGTTTTGCCACTGCCATTCTACGTCTTTGGTGTTCTGACACTTCTTGACTCGACTTTGCACCGAATTTTCATCCACAAATCACGAGGAAATTCTGCGGGCAGCCGCAATATTTTTTTCGTATCTATCCCGTTCATTATTGCTGTTGGCCTTGTCCTTGCATCGGTTTCAATGGTATCTAGGCGGCTG
Source organism: Trypanosoma cruzi (assembly GCF_000209065.1). Classification (NCBI taxonomy): domain Eukaryota; phylum Euglenozoa; class Kinetoplastea; order Trypanosomatida; family Trypanosomatidae; genus Trypanosoma; species Trypanosoma cruzi. Next base: position 3,459 of record NW_918142.1, read on the forward strand.
AACGACTTGGACCGTGCCCGTCACGGTGCTGCTGGGGATGTTTTTTCACTATATGCGGCCCTCATTCCGGTGTATGTTCTTCTCGGGTCTTTTTTATTTTCTACGTTGATGATTTTTTGCTTCGTGTGTTTTTTCCTGTTGACTGAGGATGGCGAGGCGAGCAACTCGCCCCACGGCGATGCGGCGACGGAAAGAAATGACGAGCAACAGGGGAGTGAAGCGCATTCCGGTGGCGAGAAGGGAGTTGAGGGCGGACACGACGACGATGGACAGCCGAGCAGAAATGATTCTTTCTTCCAGGAGAGCCGTCGAAATCGGGATGTTCGTGACATGCCGCAGGGCGCTCCTGACACACCAACGGGTTCAAACGGCGAGATGTTCT
>NW_918146.1:0-3848 GCF_000209065.1 Trypanosoma cruzi
TTTTCTCGCTCATTTATTTTTCCTCTTATTTCTGTCGCTCCTTGTCATTCCCGCTGGTCTTTTCTCTTTCAACTCCAAAGGGGCACCGTCACTTCGTCGTGGCCGCCTTTATTTGCAGCCCCTTGCAGTACGCCACATCCGCCTCCTTGTCCTGCGCGTAGCGGGTTCGCATCGACTCCAGCCACTTGCTGAGCGCCAGCTGCTGCTGCTTTAACACGAGTGCATCCTTCTGCTTGCTCAGACGCAACGAGGTGGGCGACGCACACAACAGCCGCGCGTGGCGTGTACGAACCCCCGCAAGCGAGTCCTCCGTCGCCAGAGGGAACGGGATGCTGTAGGCAAACCGCTCCTCTAACAGTGCTGCCTCCGTCACCTCCGGCATTTGCCGCTGTTGGTGGAACGCCTCCTCGTCGTGCCTAATTGCCAGCTCGTCGCTCCTCTCGGCGATCGTGTCACGCACTTGCTGCTCAAACTTCTCCAAAGCGGCAGCGTCCAGGCTGTTCTCAGCCTCCAGCAACTCGTCTGCGGCGGTAAAAACAAATGGCACCAAAACCACCACCGTGTCCCCCGCGCCACCATTGACCGTCGCAACGTGTTGCACGGCCGAAAAGCGGCCACGAGCCCCTCTTCTCTGCCGCCCGGATCGCACAGTGACTATTCGAACACGTCGCCGCAACACCGCACACGGGCCGTATCGTTTCTCCAGATTTGAAGGCGAGTTCAAAACCCCAAGAAGGATGAAAGATGTATCCTTGCCGACTGGTACCGTCGATATCACAGCGCCATTCAAATCAATACCGGGTGTTTGAGCCAAAACTGCCTCAAATATTTCAACGTCGTGTGGATTAGTCACCTGCCGTGTGGGGTCAATTACAAGCACCTCCCTGCCAACCGCATAGCCCTCTATTGGCTCAAGCAAAGCAACAGGAACAGTGCACGTCAAAACCTCCACGGAAGTGCGCAGGTGGTAAATTTTCGCCTGTGAAGCTTCGAGTCGGGGCCTTTTAAGCGCCAAAGAATCAGAAGCCTCGCTCTTGTTCGCGTTATGATGGTTATTCTCATCTCCGTCGTGGGCATCGTCGGCGTGCTGAATGACGGACGTGCGGGTGCACTCAACAACAACGCAATCGGGTGACGCGGGATCTACCGCCGTCACCTGCACAATTTTGTCGGAAATAGTGCTTTCTCCGCATGGCACAGGGACGGGAAGGTAATAACTCCGACCCACCATTTTGGCTGACTTCGCAAAGGCCACACCGTCCTTCAGTGGTGTGCGGCCACCACCCTTGCCGTCGTCCTCCCTGTTGTTGTTATTACTGTTATATGTTAAAAGGAGAGCAGGGGCCTGTTGTGTGATGTTGGAGGTGAGAGCGCGTATCAGACGGACGCCGCCGTCAGCCACAAGCACGTGTTGGCCGTCGCGCAGACGGATGAGGTTGCGCACCTCGCTGAGATCGTCAATATCAACGTGGCGGCTGACAAACGTCCCATATGCCCCATCCATGGAGGAGTAAAAGTCGGGAGCATCGTAGTCCACAAACTTCACCCCAGGGAAGTCCGCCTCCGCACACAACGGCTTGACAATCCTGAGGACGTCGCATATTGTCACTCGACTGCCCTCCTGAAACAGGCCTTGTGAAGACGCCTTTCGTTGTTGATGCAGACTTCGTTGCATCTCCAATTTCACCTGCCGCTTCGCCTCTTCTGTTTTGACGAGGATTTCGCCCAAAACTTTCGCCCGCACTTCGCGTTCCAGACGAACACAACCCGGGCACAAAATCGTCTTGTGTTCCAACGTATGATTTTGTTGACTCGCCTCAGAACAACTTGTCGTCAAGGGCCCCAAACACCGTGCACACTCGGTAGTATATTCAACAGCGCAGGGAAGCTCCGCATCGGCACAGAAGCCTTTAAATATATGTCGAACCTCTGCGTATATAGGCTGCATAGTGGCCTTATCCATGCCAATAACAGTCTTGTGGGAGCAAGGAAGAGGATGCTCATAGACTTCAAAGCAATTACATCGCTCCGAACAGCTCTGTAAGCATTCATGACCACACGGCATAAGAGTTTGGCATGCGTACGGACAATTTGTATGTGACACGCGTGGGTGGCATGGTTCCATACATACATGCCCATCCCGCTGGCAAACAAAAGGCTGAAGACACAATCGCCTACAGGTCCGGACGATAGGCGCAACGCCATGCTCCAACTGCCGTTGCTCCGCGTGTCTTGCACAACATAAAGGAATGTGAGATCCCACCAACGAGGGGAATCTCGCATCACCAGGCAACTTAACATTGACTTCTGAAGAAACGAGGGGTGTCTCTTCCTCAAACTTCATTACAAACGTTCTCCACTGCGGCCACTGAATGGCAATATGCGGTGAGGTCCAGCCAACGTCTGCAATTAAAATAAAGGCACTCTTTGCACTAGCAATGGCGTCACCAATAAACTGCTCCTGTTGCATCGCTAAGGGCAAAGAACGACTGACTGGGGGAAGTGCCAGGACGTAAAGAACCACCTCGTACCGATGCACAACGTCGTCGCGTACATTCATCGCTGTCATTTCATGTATTCCTAAAATTGTCGGCAGCACAAGCTCTTCTGACATGGTGCTGTCCTGTAAAGAAGCCACTAACTCGTCCCTCAGTCTCGATTTCATCTCGCATGGGACAATAATCGCAACTTGTGTCACATTCACGCCATTGTCGTGGAACCAACGCACGAGATTCACCACCTTCTGCATCTCCCGACCCTCCCGCTCAGTTTCCACGGTGATCTGGTGCGTCCAAAACCAGAGCGGGACCTGCAGTCCCACCACCCAGGACCGTGAACGCCCGGCAGGGTCGCCGTACAAAAAGGATGTGATGGCTCTCTCCAGTCTCGAACAGAGCGACGGCGACTTCTTTTCCACCCCTCTCCCATCAATTGAGCTCATCCAAGCAGACTGTCTTCACAGCCAACAAAGAAGGAAAAAAAAAATTTGCCAAGGATATGTGGGCGGAAGCACACGACCAGCCCCAGAGCATGCACAAACAATAACCGAAACAAGACCCCACCACGCACAATAATGATGTCAATGAGCCTAAATAAACCCCATAACAACAAAAAACAGGCTGTAAAGCCATACTAACACAAAAGGAGAAAAAAAAAAACATAACAGTTAAATACATGCCTCCCATAAATAAAAATAAAAATAAATAAACTGACTATAATTGGAAACGAAAGACGCCCAGTGGCGCTCCATTAGCAACGTAAGAAAAAGGTCCCTTACTTGAAATAGAACACACAGAGTACCCCTCGCGATCAACGCCTTTACGCTTCCCGCTAAAAGGCACTGGACACCCGACAACAGGCTCCGCAACATCGTAAGAATCCACATCCTTCTTCAACTCTCCACCAAGCTGGCCCAACACCAAAGAATCACGACTACTTGCACCGCATACAGAGTGAAAGGCCAAACGCCCCTCGTCAGTACGCTTCACACATTCACAAAACAGCAAAGCATCAGACGCCAAAGAACAACTACTGTTAATGCACAACTCCACATCGCTATTCTCCTTCTCCGCCAAACAACAAGAAAAGGAGAGCAGATCTGAATTCCCACACAAACCCTCAAACCTATTCCTAATACTACGACATTCTGCAGGAATACTCTTAAAATCCTCAATACAAACACCGTCATCCCTCTCCCTCTGCAGCTCAGAATTCTCCGCCACGGCTTCATCCCTCTCCTTCTGCAGCACAGAATTCTCCGCCACGGCTTCGTCCCTCTCCTTCTGCAGCTGGGCATTCTCCGCCACGGCGTCATCCCTCTCCTTCTGCAGCTGGGCATCTCCGCCACG
>NW_918149.1:0-3853 GCF_000209065.1 Trypanosoma cruzi
TGGGTGTGTGTGTGTGTGTGTGCTAAGGCACCCCCTTTCCACATGCAAAAACAATGCTGCCTTCAACTACAGCGTCCACAATTCACTCTGCCTTCATACATTTACTTACGCCCCCCAAAACAAAAAAGCAAACAAACACACACACACACACACAAATGCACATAAAAAGAATACGTGCGGGTGTGATAGATGCACTTCCAAATATACATATACAAAAAACTCAGCGATGAGCGCATACGGCTCATACCATGCAAGAGAGTACGTAAGATGGATAAAATAAAATAAAATAAAAAAAAGGAAAAAAAAAGAAAAATAAAAATAAGCGACACAAAGTAAAAATAACCTTCCAAACACACATATCCGATTCACTCCATCTTCACTGTAGACTGATGCATGGTAAGTCAATATTTGTGTGTATAAAAACCACGGATATACAAAAACACACCAACATGCATCATTTTTTTTATCATTTGCTTCATGTTAACTCTCCTTTTTTCATTATTCTTCCTCAATAATGGAAGTTGTGATCTTTTGGGTTCATCATGGAAACCATCTGTAAAGGCAGAACGCCAGTGTAAGGGGCTTCAAACTGTGAGTGCAGTTGCTCCTGCTGCATCCCTGGCGGCTGTGGTGGGTAGTACATTGGTTGTTGCGGGTAATACCCAACTGGGGCCGGTGGCGGTGAAAAATACATAGGCTGCTGTGGAAAAGAGCCAGGTGCTTGCGGAAATGACTGTGGTTGCATTAAAACTGCGGCGGGAACAACAGCAGGGCCAATGTTCGGATTAATCGGCGTATTGTTCACGTTACTCGAAATAGTCACAGGGGCGGCGGCCAACGGGGGTTTCTTCCCCGCACCGAGTGCCGGGTCATTGTTAATGTCCGTGGTGATCTTCCACACATCACTGGGCGATGGGTTAATACCAAAGTCACACGCGAGGACACGTAAGTGCAGCTCCGAATTTGTTTTGAGTGTCCCAGCAGGTACCACTCGTCGTTCACCACGCCTCGTGTCATGTGACCCAGCGACAGACTATATGTCCCCATGAGATCGTCGGAAATGATGTTTTTATTCCACAATTCAACGCACAACTGTGCTGTCGACTCATCGGCAACCTGAAATCGAAATGTCTCGTTCCACACGGGATTCAGCGAGTTATTGACGACCTTCGTCTTGTATCCATGGTCCCCCATGCGTACTCGGCAGTAGGGGTCCGGTAAGCCAAAGACTTGGCTGTCATGCAAGTTACGGGCTGCACAAATACACACCTGCAGCTTCCCCATCTCGCTCTTTGTTTATATGTTTATATGAGTATGTATATGCGTATACAAATAAATAGGATGCACTATGCCTTGCTGACACGTGTTGCTCTCTTCCCTGCGATGTGCTCAACCAAACACACCAGGCACACAGACACGCAAAGAGAGAGAGAGAAGAGAAAAAGAAAAAGAGAAAAGACAGCTCTCTATGCACAGTCACTCGCAGTCAATGCGAAGTAGCCCCCTCTTTCCTCCACCCTCTTCCGTGGGATGCTAATTGACGTTCATTTTCTACAAGACACGTGTCAGCCAAAATACGCCTACGGACCCCATGAAACAGGCGTTTCTAGCGAAATGGTATTTTGAGCGGGGGGACGCCGGATTGCATGGGTGGAGTCAGAATGCGACAAGGCCACACGAACCCGAAGGGCAAACTCCACAGAGTACGATGATGCACTCATGAGCCGCACACATCTATCCAAAACGCCTCCACACTTGTCGTGCGGTAGGCAAAATTGATACTTCGCGAGACAGTCGTCGGAGGTCGCCGAATGACGCCAAAGCTCCAGTGCAACCGTCGGGAGGCCGTACGGGTCGCCAACCCACGGGGGTGCAAGCGCCATGGCGTCCATGCTACTGCCAGCAGCGATGCTGTCATGTGTGGTAAGCGGGTGATGATGATGATGATGATGATGATGAAACGACGACAAATAGTGCGGCGTGTCACGTGCCAGCGGGCCACTCGCAATGAAAGATGCCCCCAGCGACATCCCAACGCCCACAGCGGGAAGGGACGGCGGCTGACGAAAAAGAAACACTTCGTCCCACGACTTTCTCTCGCCCTCTACGAGGACACTCGTGCGTTGGGCCTCATCGCCCACACGCATCACGACGTACAGGCCGGCGTGCCGGAAGTCCCCGGCATCCTCCGAGAGGACATTGAGGTGGAGAATGCGGATTTTTATCATCGCACAAATCTCCACATTCGCTCCACAAAAAAAAAAAAAAAAAAAAAAAGGGAAAAAAAGCAGGAGACAATAAAAAAAATAAAAAAAAAAACAGAAAAGCAGCCAATGTTCCCAAATCCTCACAGTTTGGGTCAAAATTCATTCGTTTATGCAAAAATAGACGCTTTTTTCCCGCTCTTTCCTGATGCGTGTGTGTTGTTGTTTTTTCTTTTATTATTATTTCACTGTGGGATCACTTTCAACCACACGCATGAGGTGCGGTATGACGAGGGATCCCCAAAACCGCCTTTGCGGTTTCTTTATATATATTTTCTTTTTTCTTCTTCACCGCCTTCTCCACCTCCACCTCAGCTCTGCGGTAGAAAACATCGCCACAATGGCGTCATGCGGCACGCCAGGCAGGACAGAGACGCCCATGTGTGTACATATATATGTATATATATATATGTCTGTATATTTGATCGTCTGCACACAAAGCATTCAAGATTACTCGTTCCATTTCCATTGACAGTCATTGGGGGAAGGGCGCAGATTTTAGCGGAGAGATGTAAAAAAAAAAAAAAAAAAAAAGGGAGGGAACCACCGTGCAAAAAGGTTCCTGCGGCCCAACTCACTTTCTTTCTCTCACTCTCAATTCACTTCTACGAATTCTTCTTTCGGTCCGAGAGTCTGGAGCTCCGCACACCAAAGTAGCCCACAACGTCATCGTACGTGAGCACCTCCTTCCGCAGCAGATGTCTGGCAAGCGTCTCCATCTCTGTCTTCTTGGAGAGCAAAAGCTTGTACGTGGACTCGTAGACCTCATCCACAAGCTTCTTGGCCTCCACGTCCAACTCATTTGAGACCTTTGGGCCAAACGGCTTCACAAAACGTGTGCCGTGTGTGCCGGGCGCAGGATACACCGGCCGCTGCGCAAAGGAGCTCACGTATTGATACGCCATGTGCGTCACTTTTCGCAGATCGTCGGAGGCACCTGTTGACAAATGGTTAAAAAATATCTTCTCCGCCACACGACCGCCAAGCGTCACGCTGATGGAGTCGCGAACCTCCGTCGCCGTGCGCATGCGATTTTCGTTCGGCAGGTACTGCGCATAGCCGAGGGCGGAGCCGCCGCGTGGAACTATAGAAACCTTCATGAGCGGTTCTGCTCGGTTGAGGAACCATCCCGCCACTGCATGCCCCGCCTCGTGGTGGGCGACGACCTCCCGCTCGAATGGTGTCAGCACGCGGCTGCGGTGCTCAATGCCGGCGAGCACACGATCAATGGAACGCTCAAGATGAGAGATGTCAACAAACTCGCACGCCTCGCGAGCAGCAAGAATCGCCCCCTCGTTGCATACGTTGGCGATGTCGGCGCCAACAAAGCCGGGACAGAGACTACTCAAACGTTCCGCATAGGTGCTAATGAGCGCGCGTTCCCTCTCGCTCTTCTTTGCCAAGAGGGAACGGAAGTCAAACGAGGCATGACCCGAAAGGCCCTCTTCTTCCTTTAGACTTTGCCTCTCCTCGTCCAGCTCCTGCTGCAGCTGACTGATGGTGAGCGCCGATTCTTTAACATTTGGAGTTGCAGCCGCAGTCGCTGTCGATGTCGACGAAGAGGCCGTGCTGCTGGAAGAGTCCTTTAC
>NW_918150.1:0-3854 GCF_000209065.1 Trypanosoma cruzi
GCAGAACAAAATAAAGACAAACGTGCGCAGGCGTGAAAGTAAAAAGACACCGCCCCTAACAGTCATACGGAGGAGCGTTTGCGTCAGAAATTCAGAGCCAATTGTCTCAAGACGGTCGCATCGAGCGTAGCGAAAAAATTCATATCAAGAGGCACAAGGAACTAAAGACAATAAAAAGTATAATAAAGAGACAAACCCAAGCCGTTCTTTTCTCCCCTCTATTCTCTCCGCCTCCTTGAGATACTGCTTCACACTGTAAGAGCAAACAACGCTAGGGCTACGACCTCCACGGTCCACCCGGTCATCATCAGGCCGAACCCTGCGCCGTACGCCGTGCTGCGAGGCATTGTTTTGTCCTCACAGTGGCGGGAGGCGTAGACACTGACTACCATTGCCCAACAGACCAGCTCGCAAAACAAAGCCAGGGTCGAAAGTCCAACAATGCGCCACTTAGAAAAGGGTGGCACCACCAAATCTCTCCTCTGCTGCTGATCGCGTTGTTCTCCCCCATTGGTGGAAGTTCTGGCGTCACCGCGCGTCCTGAGCTCGGCGCGGCAGCCCACGAGCACCTTGAAGTTAAAAAACAGCGCAGCAGTCATTAACAAGATGGAAAATATCGAGAAGGCCGCACCCGTCTGCAGCGGCCGTATGTACCCTTTGCACGACAACAGCTGTGTGCGGTTGGTGTAGCTCACCGTATCACAACTGCTCTTGAAGCCCCAAAATGTGTAACAGCCACCACCAACAACGTCCAGTTGAGATAATGTTGTCGCCAAAATCATGAAAAACCAGTTGATCCCAGACACAGTAAGGAATATATTGAGAATCTCCGCACCTCCAAAAGGAAGAGTAAAACCAACGACGCGCCCCACAATGGCCGCGGGTGTTTCAATGGCCGTCCTCTCTCCCAAGCCAGTGTTGCCGCTAGACGACGGTGCCGCCGCCGCTCTGGCGCCGGGCGGCCCCACGCTCTGCGGAGTCATCCCAGTGGGCCTGCAATTCCCATCGTCACTCCAGTTGGTGTCATAGACTTCGCTGCCCTCATCAACATGGGGTTGCGGAACAGTGTTTTTGTGCGATTCAACTGGCATCTCACCTGTCCGCCTCCCTGTTGGCATGGCAGAGCAATTCGACAGGACTTCGTATTGCCTCCCCCACACAACCTATTCCTCAACTATATTTCACCTCTCGTTGCTTTATTCGTTCCTTGCACTTCGAAGCAGCAAAAGGGGCCGTGGAAAAAATATACCCTCACCCAAAGGGCAAACAAGCAGGGTGGCGCCGAGCGCACTCCACAACTAGAAGCAAAAGCAGCAGGAGGCGTCAAAATTACAGAGCACAAAAGGGATCAATAAAAAATTCAAAAAACACGGATTGCCAATCCGCTCGGTGTTGTCACTAGAAACACAAAAAAGTGCCGTGCACACAGCTCCAGGTGTCCAAACAACACACAAATAAAACAAAAAAGAAATTAAAAGCCCTCAACAACAGCGACTACCGACACCGCAAAGCGACCGCACACACCAACCAACAACCACACGAAAAGTGGCCAACAACCAAAAACAGCACAGAGAAAATAAAGATAACAACAAAGGAAAAAAGTGCGCCCACAAAAACACACACATATATAAATATATAATTGAGACTTACAAAAAATCTAAAAAATATTTCATTTAACAAATAAAATAGTACGCACAAAACAAATACTAATAAAGCGCAGGAGAGGCCTGTCTGCGTGGAACGCCGCATCGAGGGTCCTCGTCCCCGCCCTCAGCACAGCAGTCACGAACACCCCCGCACCCATTGGGTCACGGCGACTTCCCATCGCCTGCCCGCATCAGAAGACGCACGTGGGCGCATGCGGTGCTGGGACTCGTCCCCTCCCTCCAGACCACCTCGCCACCACGCGGTTGCGCAGAGACTCATTCCCCCAGCATGCAAATGTCCGTTAAGCCACGCATCGCAGGCACAAAAAAAACAAATAAACTCATCGTCCGTTTTTCAAGGACAAAGAGAGGAGTAGCGCAACAGTTGCACGATGCTATTGTTACTGCAGTGCTGCGTCTTGCGAGTGCGGGGCCGACGGGCCATGTGCACATCATGACCCTGCCAAACGCTGCTCGTGCATTTTCTTTTTCTCGTTTTGCTCGTGTTTTCTCGTTTCCTCAAATAAATATGATGACCCGTCCGTCGGCCGCCATCGCAGTGCACGTCCGCCCCGCCACGTGGAGATGTGGAAGAGCGCCCCGTCGCCCGGAGACGGAGCTGCAGCGGAGAGCGCAAAGCACAACCGCGTGACGCTGCTGCCCGATTGGGGTGCGTCCGCAGTGCCGCCCGCCACACCATCCACGCTGCCCGATAAATTTATTGGCGGCAGAGCCCCGGAATCAGAGTCGCCGCGGCCGCTTCCTCGGAACCTCACCCTCGTCTCCCTCCGCATCCTCCGCGGATGTCGGGTCGTCCGCTAGAGGCGGGTCAACGACCGGTATTGGGTGGCTGCTGGTGTTCGGGAAGGCGGTGCACACATCGGCGTATTGGGGGCACACAATGCTCCCACGCCAGGGACCCGATGGCGGCGTGACGGTCTCACCTGCCTGGCACTCGTGCCACGCATCGTCATCAAGAAACCGCACGCTCAGTGTGCCGTCGCCGCATCGAGTGTCCACACACACATCGCCAATGTATTTGTCGTCGAATTGAAGCTCCTGCCCCTTCACGCACCGCGAGTTCGGGCCAACGACACAGCCAAGCATTGCGGAAGGATCGCCGTTGGTGCACCCAGCATTAGAATACGCCCTGACATACGGACATCTGCTCATGAAGAGGTCATCACCGCCAACTCGGGGATCAGCGAAGTACCGATACTCCTCTGGCAGGGCTTCCTCGTGCCTCTTCAGGTCACAGGATCCCAGGGACAGACGGTCGTACGTGCAGAGAAGCCTTTCTTCGTCGTCAAACTCGTTGCAGAACAGATCAGGGTATTCGCTGATGCCGTCGGTCAAGCACTTCTTTTCCAGCAGCCCACAGCCAGAGTTGTTGCCCCACCACAACATCTCCGCCGCACTGTAGTTTGCCACATAAACACCCATGTCCTCAAATGCTGCAAGCGTCAGTGCCGAGTACAACCCAACCTCCATATCACTGATCATCAGCTCGTTCTTCATGTTGCGCTTCCTCCAATGCGACAGTACAGTTCCAGGGCCACCCTCGTCCTCCAGCTCAATGCCCTCAAGCGTGGGGCAGTTGTGGTACTGACGCGCCATCGCCTTCGTCTTCGGCGTTGAAATCACCAACACCTTGGACATCCCGCGCACGTTCGGGACCTCGGAAATCATATTTAACATCAAAAACATCTCCCGTACAAACCCAAGGGCATGCCCCAACTCGTGGGCCGCTACACGCACGTCTTCATTTGTCACCGATATTTGCTTCGGGTCAAAGTTCACGGCAGCAGCAAATGGACGACCATCATCCAGCAGGAAGCACGGAATCGCCCATGCCCTTGATTCAGAAGACGGAAAACCGTTGGCGTAGATAATCAAGTCGGTGCCAGCCACACCCACCGTGTGGTGCTTGTGTGGGATGGTGAAGTTATCGCACATCCCCAGACCGGTTCGAGGAATGAGGACGGGGCGCGTCACGGGCCTCACGGAGAGACGCTCCGCGTGCAGCTGAATTGCGGCGGGGAGAGTTTGCCTCAGAATAATGCTCCTCCTCTCCTCCGTCAACACGTCGTCCGCCCCGCATGTTATTGCGCGGCCGTCGTGGTCAATGCGCAGATCCCCCGCCGCAGTGCAGTGCCTCAACGGGTCGTGCATGTCCTCCGCGGACACCTTGATGCGGATCGGAGCCCA
>NW_918151.1:0-3854 GCF_000209065.1 Trypanosoma cruzi
GTTAAGGTATGTCTGTGTGGACAGACCGAAGCGTTGTGTCGACCACATCGAAAGCCACACGTTTGAAGACAGAGATATCATCTCGGTAAGGAGAAAAATGATCAGAACAATCACCACCACGGAGACACCACCGCATGCACGGAAATATGTCACGTACGTTGACCACAGTACAGATCCCACCGCCTTTTCTTCCGACGTCATCATTGCCCCCTTGGCGCGGCCAGGGGACCCCGCCCCAGATGGTGCACCATTGTCCAAAACGGGTGCGCCGTCCAAGACATCATCCCCCTCTCCCTCTCTCACTTCTTTCTCTTGGTGCTGCTGCTGCCTCGCATCTTGGGCAACAACCTCCTTGTACACCGGGGAACCCATGAATTCCTCGTGGCGACCAGCAAACCGCACAGCGCCGTCGCCCACCACCACAACATAATCCGCTCGCGAAAGCACATGCAGCTGGTGCGTTGCCAAAATGCGGGTCTTGCACGCCAGCTGACCCAGCAGGACATCGGCCACAATCCGTTCGCCGACGTGGGCGTCCAGCGCGGAGAGCGGGTCGTCCAACAGGCACAACTCGCGGTCGGCATACACGGCGCGTGCGAGACTGACACGTGCCTTCTGCCCTCCGCTCAGGTTGATGCCCTTCTCACCAATCTCCGTCTGCATCCCTCCAGCCAGCAGCTTCAGGTCAGACTCCAGCTGGCACGCACGCACCGTCTCCTGCAGCCTCTTAGGGTCCTCCGGGGCAAAGAACAGGACATTCTCCCGCAGCGTCGCGTTCATGATCCATGGTTGCTGCGGCACATACGCGATACTTCGCGTGGCCCACACACGACCGTGCGTCACTTCGTACTCACCCAGCAATGCCGCCAATAGCGTCGTTTTACCGCTTCCAGTCGGGCCGACCAGCAGCGTTATTTGCCCATCGTAAATGGTCGCAGAGAATTTTGCAAGAAGCTTCTTTGGTATCGACTGTTGGTCGGCGTTGTATCTCTCTCTGTTTCTTTCATTATCTTTTTGTCTCTATCGTTTTATTTGTATCACCATCGTCCGGAGTGGCACACGGAGCACTGCGATGCCTCGCCACCACCTCTCCCCACTCCTCCAGCGTCACAGTTCGGTGAAGTAATAGACGAGGCAGTTCTTGCGGAGTACCACACAGTCTCGGGCAGCACCTTGGGAGAGACTGCGGCGTGAATGTTGACATCGTTACATGGTCAAAGGCAGTAGCCGCACCGGGAGAAAACAACAACAACAACAGAAGCGCAGCAAACATCAACCGCTTGATTTTCACACTCCAAAAAAACCTTACGAAGCCCCTGCCAGAACAACACACTGCAGAAGGTTCGTTACATTAACCGGCATCTGGTATAGAAGCGTAGGTGAAAAAGTATCCAGAAGTCAAAAAAACTGGAAGACAACACTAAAAGAAATTTCTCATCCCACCGCGTGTTCGCAAAACACACACACACACATACAAAAAAAAAAAAAAAAAAAAACAAAGTTAATAAATATTATTGGTGTGGGTAACGTTAAGGACCAGGAGCCTCACCTCAGTGCAGCAAATCCACTTCAGTTACACCATTTTCATTTTATCAATCTCGCTTAACCCCGGCCATGAAGTACGGCGAACAGATTCACAAAATTCACTAAATGGGTACCAAGAATAAAAGGAGAAAAGAAAAGAAAATGAATCCTTTCGTTGCACGTACACAATTATCAACAATCACTGCCATTTTCTCACGTATAGAAAGAATTGCCAACGTCAGAAAAAAAAAAAAAGAAATAACAATAATAATAATAAATCTAAACCGGGAAGATGATGAAGTGCACCGCCAGAGCCGCCAACACACACACACACACACATACACACACTACCCGACAATTCGCTAGCGAACCACCCTACATGTGTCAGCAAAAGGAGCGGTGCACTCAGGAATGACACCACGCACGTATTGAGATCCCCAATGTGGCCTCTATCGTCCGCGGCCTTTTTCATAACCTCGCCCAACGCGTATCTCGGGAACGAGAAGTAAATTATTGGAAATATTTTAATATTTCCCAAAGAACAAAGCCATTGCGGTATTCTCAAAATACAGAAGTGACTCCTTTACTCACATAATCACATTTATGAGCTGCGAAACTCCGTAGTACGTCAACGGAAATACACCAGGAAAAAGAAGCCTCCCATTCTACTATGATATATTCACCTTCTCAAGGTACAGTACATAACGCACTAGCTGGACATGCAGGATGGTAGCACAAACATCTGCAAGCGGTTTGTTGGGAATTTCAACCCACATATGATACGCATGCGCCTTGACAAGTGACGAATGGAAGTTTTGAGTCACAGTTACCGGAGCACCACCATTCATCCAATTCCAGTAACCCAATCCCTTTTTTTTTTCTCTTTACAGGCTCACAGAAGGACTGGATGCACTGTGATGGACAAAATGAAATTTCAACCATAAACCACACTGTCGTGTGTACGCGCCGCCAAACCAGAAATTGGCAGCCGGTGTGATGGTTGAATGTTCCACTCCACTTCCAGCAAGTAATGATTGCGGTTTGTTCGACCGACGCATGTATCCAACCCAACACAACTGACCCAGGATCCATGGTTCTCCACGGTACCAAACCTTTTTGTGCAGAAACGGTTAGCTTGCGTGTCATGGAGGCATGCCTGCTTCCATCTGAAGTCACAATTTCCACCCCGCCTCGTACAACCGCGCCTCCTCTGCCGGCGGTGGCAGCGGGACTTATTTAATTTCTTTCCGTGCGGCCCTTGCAGTGTATTCATCAATCCATCCATAATAAAGCTGCTAGAAGAGAGCGTTGCTCTGTTTTCCACGGACATCATGCACGGCAGCGGCTCCAGGTCCCACAGTCGATACAAATGACTTTTTTTGTGTGTGGCATGTGGGGTGACGACAGAGCTTCCAGAAGCGCAGCAAACATCTGCCGTCTGCCCTCCCTTTTACTGTTGACACCTGAAATCGCACCGTCCTTGACCCCTTGACCCCTGCGATCCAAGAGAAGACACAAATTTTGAAAACAAAAGCATTATATATATATACATACATACATAAAACAAATAAATAAAACAGGAAGTGAAAGCCACACACATGCTGACACAGACACACACAGTAAGAAAAAAAAAAAAAAGGGAAAGAGGGTCTTAGCGGTTGAGCCACAAAAAAAAAAAAAAGAAAAAAAAGTGTTAAAAGTTTCATACACACCGCCATAAACATAACGGCGTAAATGCATTTGTTGCCTAAATTCCGTCCATTTCATTTCCCATCATTCAAAATCCCCTTCATTGTTACTACCAGCAATCAAGACGCTTCAAAACACAAAATGTTCGGCATCCAAATGGTACTAGCTTCCTCACACACCGACGATCACCATCCATGTCATAAATGAATAGAAAAGGGCGACAGGATACACGACAAGCATCTCGCGCTCAGGAGTGACGGAGCCACGAAAGAATCGCAGGGCAGCCCAGCAGGACCAGAGCCAGACTACAAAAGAAATCACCATCATCACCCAAAAGTAAGAAATAAAAACACCGAGGAACGCGCCAATACAAAGCGGTGCCAGGCAGTAGCCCATGACACAAACCGTCTGAAAAAAAGAAACTTTGCTACCAAGAAACTTTGCATTGAGCGTCACAACGGCTGCCCCCACCCACACAAGCACAAAAACCGCTGAGAAGATGAGACCACCCTGATGTGTTGCCGCTGAGCCGGCAAGAATGATGGCAAGCACCAAGCAAAGCAACAAGGGTCCCCACAAGTCCCAGTCGCGCAGCTCCTGATCTTCCCCGAGCGGCGGTGCAAGGACAATCGTCATCTTTC
>NW_918153.1:0-3859 GCF_000209065.1 Trypanosoma cruzi
ATTTTCATACTCTGAGGCGTTGCCGCTCAGCAAGCAGGAACGGAGTGGGAGCGGAACGAATGCAGATGCGGTTGTCGACGGATGGGATCGAAGTGCGACTGCACATGTGCTGAAGAAACAGAGAGACAAAGTGACAGTAATCAAACAGCAGACACTTCATTGACAGACGCAATTGGGGCGTCATGAATGCCTCCTGCGCCGGTTTTGTAGCCTTCAGGCGTAAAGCCTTATTGTGCGGGATCCGCAGGTCCTCCTCCCAAGTACCCGAATTCCCACCCGCAAGCCTACGGAAAACGCGGTCTCCCGTAAAGGAGCGTTGAATCTACATAACACCCCACAACGGCAAAGCGATGGATTTCCTCAGCGGAGATGGACCGTGTGGACCTTGGCGGCAGGATATCATGACAACATGTATTTCACTGGCCCTGAAAAAAGCCAGAAATACACACACAAAAAAAAAAAAAAACCGCTCATCTCATGGCATTCTACAACAATAATATTGTCATCATCATTATTATCCACAAATAGTAATCGGGCTCCATCGCAGAAAATGGGACGTCACTTCCATGACATGCCGGGCACCGTAGATCCTGCGATTGCTACACAAATGGAAGCCGTTTGAGGAGCGTGAATTGTATCCACGACGGTGAAGCATTGGTAAAAATGGGAATCTTTAGTTGGACCGTAGCAGATATAGAACACACGACTCCTCGAGATAACAAAAAAAAAAAAAAAAAAAGAAACTGAGATAAATTCAATCCAGACAACTTCTTCTCCTCGTCGTGCAAAAAGCTCCAATGGGGGTTTGTAAATCAGCTGGAAGGTACTAGACAATGTGCCACAGATGCCTTCCGTCAATGATAGGCCGTCCAGCAAGAATTAGTAGTACAAGAGCCTTTTCGTCTCCTCCACAGTCGCAGCGTGGCACGGTTCACACACCACATCTACTGGGCGTAGCAGGGGCGGAGTCTCGGCGAGTAGTCAATTTTTCCCGCCAACTCCACCGCCCCCCTTTTCAAAAGTTGCACTGACGTCATTCTCCGTAAGTGAAATTTATGGGCAATACAAAAGAAACAGTTTCGGTCACAAAGGTGATGCATTCTCTGCAGCTATTGGTGAACAAGACATCTCGGGTGCAATGTTGATGGTGGCCTCCCCTCCTGCGGCACCTCAAGAAACAAAGAAAAGTCGCCGTTTGGCACCGTCATTTATCCCCCCGTTCACAGAAGCGGTACGCGCCATGAACCAAACGACGTGCGGAACGCTCGCAATAATCGGCAATCCATCGCCACAAAAAGAAGTGACGTCCACAAGACCCGACAAATCCATGCGACATGGAGGAAACGTTGGTCACCTCCTACAAAGGCGTCTGGGACATTCACACGAACCACGTGGACGGCGGCGTTGGCACTGTCCCAGCAAAGTGGCCCCACTAAGAAAAAATGCGTCACGGAGGATCCACAGACGTCCTCCGTCTCATGCTTAATGGTGTGATCCAAATTTTCTGCTGAACTCCATGAGTTTATTCAGCATTCAGTCGACTGGAGGGTGAAGACCAACAACTCCTGTCCAGCTCCGTGGAAGCGCCACGTGTGCTCTGCAGACACAACGGCTGCCTCACGATTGCTCCCCGCACCCCACGAAACGCACCAAGTAAAATGGCGTTTCCTGTTCGCACTGCAGACGCGTCCATGTAAAGAATACTCCGAAGTAAACTCCGTCAACATTAGCGTTGCCACACGTTGGGAAACAAAAAGCAAACACAAATAAAACGGCAGTGGAGCGCTGATGATGCGGCAAGACATCGCAACATATTCATGGAATATCCAACAGGAAATAAGAAAAAGGTTAGGATAAAAGAAAAAGTATTTGGGTTCGGCACTTCTTCAATTGTCGTGTACGTAAAGGGGACTCTAAAGAAGAGGAAAGAAGCATCAATTGCACTTTCAGCATTCTTGAGAGAATGTGCTTCCGGCCGCTTCCATCCCACCGCGCAGCCCGCCACCACTGCGTAGAGGTTGGCGGATGACCATCCAGGCGCAAAACCTCCTTCGCTGAGTGTACACCGGCGTGTGCAAACGACATGAAAAGGGGACGACTGCCAGACTTTTGTACGCGTATCCACGGTCTATGGGATTCCGTCCCCACCAGCGTGCACGGCACGCCCAACTCATGCAAGGCCACCGTGAGAAGAACGTTGAGAAGAAACACCGACACCCGTCTCTTGCGAAGGAGACTCAGAGCAGTGAAGTCCTCCGCAGCTCGCTCACTAACGTCAAAGCCACGCTTCCACAACGACTCCACTGCGGTTTCAAGAGACGATGGACGCGCATCCAGCCCGTGCCGTCCTACAGATGACGGCGTGGGAGTTGCCGCCACCGCTTCCTTCATTTCATTCACCAACAGCCGCACTTCACCTCGTATCCTGGAAACGATGTCACCCAACTCCCCTGCGTGCGTTGGCTCCTCGTTCTCAGCCTGCTGCAGTGCGGCACTCAAAAGCGCAACCCCATACAACATCTCATACTCGCCATCGCGGCAATAGGCATCCCAAAGAGAAAGCAGCTCCAAATCGGGCAAAGACTCCGTGGCGTCCTTAATGAAGGAGAAGCCGCTGGCTAAAGATTCCGCACTCAATGAGGCGCTAATGAATGCCTTACGGAGAAGAACATGAAGGGATTCGCCCTTCCTCACCTCCACGGTGCAAGGGAGAAACTCAGCATAGCGCTCTAATGCCAGTTGCTCAGCCCCTACACGTTTAATGGACGCCACAATCTTAAGCATCCGCCGATACATCGATCGAGCCACTCTAGCGGACATGGCACGCCGAAAAGAAAATGGCCTTCACGACAATAAATACGGGGAAGAAAAAAATCCCTCTTTCGCCCCCCTTCTCGGCCCTTTCCCACAAAATACAAAAATTAGAAAGCAGGAAACCCCACACACAAAAAGAACAATGTTAAAGCCGTAATACCGTGCAAAGACAACAAAAAAAAAGTGTTCACATAAAATAACCCAACAAAAGAGCAGGAAGGGGGTAAAGAGATGATGGAACAAACACAACCATGCATGCACACCTCAAAAACAACAACAACAACAACAACAAGAAAAAAATAAGCGGCCCATTTGTGCTTTGTAGATTATGTCTATATTCAGAAGTTAATCATCCTCATTTCAGATAATTGAATTAGATATGGTGCATGCACTTAAAGCGGTCCTGTGCCAAGACGTGGAAGAATGGCCATGGACATAAGCTCCTGAAACAAGAGCTTGCATGCATATGGCATAAGGGTCTGGGAAATACGTGTGTCGTTATCACAACCTTGGCACTTGTAAACATTTTGTTCCGTGTCGGCAGCACAAATGGTTCCGCAAATATTGCAGACATGAACCGAATAGTAATCACTCACACGGAAAAGACGCTCTCGAAGCCACTGGGAAGCACCGTAGGACAACATACAGTCCCGCTCCATCTCACCGAAACGCAGGCCCCCTTCGTGTGCACGTCCTTCTGTGGGCTGACGTACCAGTGGTTGAAGTGGTCCACGAGGCCGTGCGTGAATCTTGTCGCCAGACAAATGCTTAAGACGCTGATAGTAAGTAGGACCAAAAAAGATAAGGTGATCAAGAGGCGACCCTGTATGGCCATTGTATAAGCACTCATTGCCGTAGCGCTGAAACTTAAGTTGATGGAGAGCCTTTCAAAGTCCTCAACAACAACAGAGCAAAAGGGCGTGGCGTAAACTTCACTTCCTTTATAGCACGCCACCTTGCCTGCGAGTGTCTCAATAAGATGCGCCACAGTCATGCGTGAGGGAATGGCGTGTGGGTTAATAATCAAATCTGGAACAATTCCGTC
>NW_918154.1:0-3861 GCF_000209065.1 Trypanosoma cruzi
GATGCCTCCGCTCGGGGTCCTCGTCTGCACGGCCGTCCAGGGGAGCTGTTCGCGAGACAACACCCCTGAGGCCCCGGATGCCAACTGGAGGCACGACACTCGTTTCCCCAGTGATTGCTGCCACCGCCGCGTCATCGCCGGCTCCCGTCTGCTCTCCGCCTTCGTCACGGGCCCTCTCGATGGTGAGCAAGGCGGTTTTCGCAGCGACATCTGCTGCCGGTGTCTCCATTCCCCGTTCACCACCCTTTTGCCTGCGTAGAGCGATGCCATTCATCGTCGCCTCCCACCGCAACAGCTCCGCCTCAGCCTGGCGACTGCGAAGCTGCTGCTCAATCAAAAGACGCGCACGACGCACAGTCTCCGTTTTAATTCTTTCCTCAAGATCCGGTCCAGACCGAAGCGGGAATCCCAACAGCGGCTCCCCTTTCCCGCTGCCTGAAAAAAAAGTCTCTGGCGTGGTACCACGCCGTGCTGCTGCGTCCGCCAGACAAAACCTACTCGTGTTCGTTGCGTGTGGCCGCCTCGCCCGGTTTCTTGTGGGCTCCACGTCCACGCGCATCGGCAGCGTGGTCTTGTGGTCGATGGGGAACCGTTCCATCATACTGACAGCCGCCCTATCGAGTCTCCGCTTGTCGAGTGGGTGACTCTGCGTCCTCCTTGCGTCCCCTCCGTGGCGCATTCGTATTGTGTGCCGATATGGGCAAACTGAGCGCTATGAGCAGCAAAACAGCAAAGAAGGGGCAAAAAGCACACGGATGCATGCATAAGTGAAAACAGCAAAAAAGAAAGGAGAGCGTGACACAGGCTGGCCTTTTGCTCTCACTCTCACCCTTCCTCGGCAACCCCACTATCTCCCTATTCCTCCACGCACACCAGCGCCTGCCCAAGCAAACGTGTCATCTCGCTCCGCATGGGTACCCGCATGCGTGTGCTCCAGCTGTCATCCCAACCATTCGCGCAGGCAGCAGAAACTAAACAAAATAATTAGGCAAATAAAAGCTCTTTTCCGGCAGCCGTTGAGTGCAACGGAGTCATGACAACTGTTTTCCCTCATTCACCCACTCTCGCCGTGCACCTCCTTTCGCCTCAACACCAACGGGGCTCGCGCTTCCAGCAGGCCTCACCCGCCCAACAATACCGTGAGGGTTCACGTGGTGCAAAAAGATGTCTACCACCGCCAGCAAAGCACAAATTCCCACACACAGCGAGAGCACTCGGGAAAAGCACTAACACACACCACACACACAAAAAAAAAATGAATCATTTGCCTCAGGCACGGGCGAGACTCAGCCCACCGTCCACCTTTAATGTAATGCCGGTGATGTAACCTGCGTCCTTCGACACAAGAAATGCAATGGCATCCGCAATTTGAGCAGCAGAGGCCTCGCTTTGGCCGAGCGGTACTTTATGCCGATACTCCTCCTGCGTCTCCTGCGGCATTGCGGGGGGGAAAAGACTCAGCCCCGGCGCAACCGCATTGACGCGGATGTGGCGCGGCGCCAACTCCAAGGCAGCCGCCCTCGTGAGTCCGCCAAGCGCATGTTTCGCCATCGTGTAGACACAAAAGCCCGGCAGCGGAAGATCAGTCATGGCGTCGCAAAGGTTGACCACCGACAGGTTGCGGCTCCTCCACGAACCCCCCTCGCCCTGCCTGCGGGCAAACGCTCGGATCAAAAAAAGCGGCGCAACGACGTTTGAACCAAATAACTCGGCGACCTGCGCATCAATCGGCTTCGCGTCCGCGGCGCCGTTCGTGTCATCTCTCGGCAGCAGCGGAGTCGGGTAATACGCGGAGGCGTTGTTCACCAACACATCGCACCGACCAAAGGCACGAAAAGAGCAGTCGATGATGTCCTCGCAGCAATCGAGAAGAGAGCTGCCGAGACTGAGGTCCCCCTTGCACAACACAGCGGATCCAGCGCGAGCAGCATTGAGCTCCGCAACGAGCCGCTGCGCCGCCCCTTCGGAGTGACGGTAGTGCACGACGACTCGAAATCCCTGCTGGTGCAGACGCACAGCGATACTGTGACCGATGCGTCGCGCCCCTCCGGTGATGATGGCAGCGGGGCACTCCGAGGCTTCATGCGACGTTTCGTTCATCCACCCTCCTGTGTTTTCTCACTCTTTGCTTCCCAAGAAAAGTCCATGGTGGAAGAGCAACAGGTTTTGTGGCGGCCAGAGGAAGTGGACTCGGGAACACCACGCACGGCAGGGCAACACAAACACACTTCTGCCAGCGACAACATACGCCAACACGTCGTCACAACAACGTTCTCTCATTCCTCTCGTTGCTTCACACACACACACAGTCTCTCCCTCCCCGTGGGTGTGGATGCCTGCCTCACTCGCCGCCACGCTTCTGCTCCATGGCCCACCGCCTCACACTCTCACGCTTCTGCTCCTCCCGCAAGCCCGAGAGCAGAACAACCCAAACGGGCACTACAAACATCACCGCAAGCGCCACAGCGACGCTCACCTCACGCTCGGTCTGTCGCCATGCGTGCATGCCTGGCGTCTCCACGGGGCGCACACGGCTCGGTGCGTTGCCAAAGCGTCGATGCGGCACCGTCGGCGTCCCTGTGCGAAATGCACACAGTCGCCGCATTGCAGCCTACCCGCCTAGCAAGAAGGAAAGAAACGCAGACACACACACACATAGACAAAGACATACACACACAGTTGAAACAGACTGATCGGCAAACAAACAGATGGTGTCTGAGCGCGGCGCGGCGCTCATTACACACAGCACTCAGTAACAAACAAGGGCTCGATCCACCACACAAATCCTACTGATGAAACCCACCACACACAAAAAAGGAAAAAAAAAAACCACGCGCTCACGAGACGATCTAAAGACAATAACTCACCCATAAACAACGGGCAAGCCCCATGTGTGCCCTGGCCGCAAAAAAAGAAAAAAAAAGGCGGATGACGCAAGGCACACAATTGACCATTTACCACACATTCTCTTCACAGGCACATTTCATACATAGTTACATACAACAAACCCATCAACACCCTACATACATGCACACACGCAGAGATATTCACAGAAAGAGAGACGCACATGGTGCAAAAACAAAAAAAACAAACAAAATGAAAAATCTGATTTCGACTTTTTCAGCTGGATGCCACCCAAAACAGCCAGTCATCACGAAGCCGCCGCAACACCCACACTCGCCATGAACTTCGCGGCCTCTTGCTTCCCCAGCGCGGCCACAAGCTCCGAGAACCTCGACGACGGGTCCGACACAAGCTCGCGTGGGGAGCCCGACTCCGCGACGACGCCGTGGTCCATGACGATGATTTTGTCGTACGCCGCCACCGTGTGCAGGCGGTGGGCGATGGTGATGACGGTGTGTGAATTGAAGGCGGTCATCACCGTGTGTTGTATCTGCTGGTCGAGCGCGTGGTCGATGTTGGCAGTGGCCTCGTCCATCGGGATGAAGCCGCTGCCCCGCCGCAGCAGCGCACGCGCCAGGCACAGCAGCTGCCGCTGGCCCACGCTGTAGTTCGACCCGCCCTCCTGCACGCGGCCGTCGATGCCGCCGCTCTCCAACTCCACACGCTCCCGCATACCTACCAGCTCCAGCGCACGCCACACCTCCGCCGGCGTCGAGTCGAGGAAGGGGTCCAGGTTCGACCGCACCGTGCCGTCGAACAGCACAGGATCCTGCGGAATCATCGAGAACTGCTGCCGCAACTCCCGCAGCCCGTAGGCGCAGATCGGCCGCCCCGACACGATGATGTCTCCACCGCAGATGTCCACCATCCGCATGAGCGTGAGCAGCAGCGTCGACTTGCCGCTGCCGGTGCGGCCCACCACACCGACCTTAAGACGCGGTTCAATCCGGAAGCTGA
>NW_918156.1:0-3863 GCF_000209065.1 Trypanosoma cruzi
TATATATATATATATATATATTGATGTACTCCTGTGGATAATTTTATGGTTTCTTCCTTCTTTTTTTTCTTTTGCGTCGCTCCACACATTTGTCTCAGCGCCTGCTTTAGGACGGCCACACGGGTAGTTTGGTTCGCGGATAGTTTTTTCTACTTGACGTCGTTTTGTGTTAGGCACTAGCGCGGGCACGTTCGTCAGGCATCCACTCCCCACAGCATAGTGCCTGATATTTTTGAGCCACCCCAGATGTAACGCAGGGACCACCGCCGTGGCACGCATGGGAAGTGAGATGGAAAACGGGAGAGCGGAAGATATTGTGCAGCACATGTGTCTGTTGCACTTTTTTTGTCGAGGAGGTCTTCAAAGTAGAAGAAAAGGGATGAAAATTGCACGATTCCGTGGTTGGAGGAGTTATTACCCCTTTTTTTGAAAATTATTTTTGGTGTGATTTCTGGTTCTCGCCCGTGTCCGCCCCGATTGCTTCCCTGAGTGGAACTGCGCCATGGCCATCCTTTTTGTTGTTGTTTGCGGGAGGAAGAACACATTGCGAGTGAACAAAACGCACGTCATCTATGCGGCGTCCAGGGAGGTACATATCTGGGATGGAGTGCGCACATGTGGATCTCATGAGACGAAGCGGGGGTTGACTGTCCAGCCGTCACTCCTTTTTAGGAGAGTGTGCTCCTCTTTTTTGTTGCCCTTTTGTGCCAGGGCACGGCGGGATTGGGGAGCACCGTCTCAGGAAAGGTCCTGCACACATACGCACTCCCATGCCACCGTCGCTCCCGAATTTGGGTGCAAACCCAAATTACTGCTGCTTTCTGCATTGGCGCAATTATTTATTTATTAACTGACGCCATTCTGTCCGGCGTGTCACTTTGATTGGATTGTTTGTGATCGCTCGCCAACGTCATCAGACAAAAAAGTCTGATTATTTCACGTATGTAATTGCCATTTTGCGCGCACTTACCTTTTAGTTTTTGTTGATTTGTACTCAAACAGCGAGGTGTCCGGAACTATGCGTGCGTGGAATTCTTCTTGCCATGTGAGCTGCGGGCAGCGCCGAGGGGCTGTCACTTTTACTCCGCAGAGTTGTTGTGTCTCTTTGCGGGGTTGGCAGGGAAATTGCATGCAGCCTGCTGCTGCTGTTGTGTCCCTAAATGTCACTTCATGCGAAGCAATGTGCTTCATCGAGTGAGGGGTTGATTGGGTTTGTGTGCACTCTGATTCTGTTTGCTACTTTGTGCGGGCACGCAAAATCTGAGGGGTGGGAGAATGGAGCGGGGCGATGCCTGGCCGCGTTTCGCCCATTGTTCACTGCACGATGGTGTGGTGCACATTGTGGTGCTTCCTTTGCGGTGTGACTGCGGTCTCCTGTGCGGCAATGGCTGTGGATGGAGGAGAGTGTTGGCCCGCTGCATGACGGTGGGATCGTGTTTTCTTTTTTTCCTTTTTACTCCTCCCTCTGTGAAGGTGTGCACTTATTTTTGGTGCCAGTGATGGGGCAAACGGACAGACAACGTGAATAAAATAAAATATACATGGCGATAATGTGGCGTTGTTTCTGCCGATCGCACGTTGTGTTGCTGCGGGGGCGGTGGGCCTTGACTGTTTCACTGACAGGCGTTGCAGTGCGGCTGCGTGGCGCACTGACCGCCCTGCCGTGCGAGTGCCACGCCCAACGCCACTGGGACTGCGGGACGAAACAGCCGCGACTGTCCTTTGGAGCCAGCGGCACCTGCAGGCCGCAGTTGGGCGGTGCGAGTGGGATGCTTCACCGCACGGGTGTTGTGATGGCGCCTTGCAGCGGCTCCGGTGATGGTTTTGTCGCCGCGACTTGCAGAGGAGTGGCGGAAACGCAGCAACCAAAGTGGACTCTTGACAGTTGGCTGGATAAAGTACTGCTGGAGGGAAAGGAACGCATCACCAAAATGAGGCTGAATGATTTCCTTCGGAATTATTTTGACGGCAGTGGCGTTGTGGAATTCAATGAGAGGGTCTATGTGGAGGAGGTTTAATTAGCCCCAATGAGGTCATCCAAGACGAAGTGTTATTGAGTACAATAAAGGCATCGCCGTCATGCGAGGAGCTGAAAAAAGGGTGTGAGGGGTTTTACATGCTATTGGAGGCTTCAAATAAGCTTGGAGACGAATGTGCTTTCAATATTAGCCAATGGAGGGACTTTAAAAGAAAGGATACGGTCGCTCCTCTTGCAAGGGCACGGATAAACGCAGCCCACTCTTATGTGCTGAGAGAAGAGAGGCGGGAGGCAGAAGAAAGAGCAAGGCGAGAAAGACAAGAGCTGGGGATTGACGTTTCCACTAGGGTCGATGATGCGGTGTTTAAAGGAAGGATTCGCGTGGATAAAATGGAGCTGAATGATTTTCCTGCGATGGAATTGGACGGCAGGTGTGCAACGGACGCCAATCGGGAGGCCTTGCTGGAGGCGTTTTTTAAGGACCATGAGAAGTATATTCGCGATGCGGGAGTATTGGGCGAAATACAGGCATCCGATCGTTATGTGGGGGTGGAGGGGGCTGTACGGGATGAAATGGATATGGAAGAAGATGTACGCAGGCTTTACGATAATGGCGTGTGCAATCTACTGAAGTGGTTGGTGGCTTCTGCGGAGGTAAAAGCAAATGTTCATGACGTCGCTAAAGGGTTTTTGGATTCAGACGCCGAGGAAGCGAGGGACCCAACGACGTCGAGCGCACCGAGATACCTGTAGGAGGGATGCTACGAGTCTGTGTACAATGCGAGGTGGCACCACGTCGTGGACGTTCCTGGCGGCGAGGGGATAGGAATGGATGTGAGGGAGGGGAAACCACCGCAGTCGTGGGCGTACACGGCAGTTGGCGAATCCCTCGAAAAGGATGACGGAGTGCAGCAATCCGGTGCACCGCGTTTCAGGCTGATGGTGCTCACCTCGGACGAGGGATGGCCGTACTCGTGGGAGGAGGATGAATTCACTCGTGGCTGCCATGTGAACTGTGAGGTGGATCGAGTGTGGCGGATCGTCAAGGGCGATGTAACCGAATTGTTCGGCACTCACGGTGAGAACCACTTTGAGCCTAGACGACGTCTATTGATTGGGACGCCCGGGATTGGGAAGTCGGTGAATGCCGGCTCGTACCTCCTCTACCAGCTGCTGCACTACGATGTCGAGAAGCTCGAGGTGGTTGTCTAAAGTTTTGTTGGAAGTACGACGTACGTGTTTGACAGGACCACCCAAACGGTGACGAGATAAGTGGGTAGTGAAGCATCCAAGGAATGTTTTGCATGATTTATGGGATTGTGGGATGAAAGGGTATGTTATCTACGATTTCGCAGAGCAAGGAACATCGCCAGCGGGTTATTTTCTGCCCTATGATGAATGGGGCATGATTTTGGTGTCGCCCCTAAACGTGCGCAACCACGGTGAATGGGAGACGCCATTAAAAGCCGAGCGAATCATTGCGAATTGCTCCGACTGGACGGATGTAAAGGCAATGTGTGCGTGGATGAGGCGCGATGGGGCTACGGATGGGCAAGCGGAATACTGGAGGATAGTCAAAGGATGCATGGATAAAGTTGGGCCGATTCCACGTTACATCTTTGATGCGAATAAGTTTATTCCACACTCTGCTGCCATTCAGAGTGCCTTGGATGGGGTCCAGTCCCGGGATGGTGAAAAGCACTTTACAGATGGGGGAGTGAGACTGTGGTATTCTGAGGATCCGTCTCAAAAGCTGGTGAGGGCTGCCCGAGCACGAGGAGAATTCGGTGCTGAGGGATTTCTGAACGCACCGATACCCCTTTGCCTCGTGCATCGAATACCGCACTATTTCTGGAAACGTGATGAGTGAGAAAGATGTTTTTTT
>NW_918159.1:0-3867 GCF_000209065.1 Trypanosoma cruzi
TTGTTTGCGCTAAGTGGACTCTCAGGTTCAAATGGCCATCGATGGTTTGGTGTCGTGCAGACGCGCACTGGAGATAGATCGGGAGCCCACCGATCAGTTCATGGATTTTGGCAGGGCCCTACCGCAGACCTTTCGGACGCTGATCGCGATAACAACCGACCCCAGCATATCCCGCCCTCCACACTTCGTGCCCGCCTTCACATGGCCGTTCACGAGGCTGACAAACACGCGAGGGCGACCCAGCCTCTTGTGGAGCGGCGCGTAGACCAACAAAAACAACGATTGTCGCGAAGTCAGTTGTGTCGTATTTATGGACACGACGCATCTACACGCAACGTGCGCAGCGCAGCCAGTAGGGATTACTCGCAGCGCAGTCGGCCATTAAAAAACGGCGAGGGGCTGCCGGCTGCTTACGAGGGCGGACGAAAACAGCCCCATCAATTCCACCACCTCCCACCAATCCGCACACAAGACGTCGCACCGTACCGCCGACACTTCATCCGATATTTTGAGTTGCCAGACGCAATCGACGAGAAGGGCAATGGAGCTTATCCGCCAACGACGCTTGACTATGGTACGACGAATCACCGACATCCCCGCCTTGGACAGGCTATATGAGGAGAGCAAACGAGTTCGTTCGAGAGATGTGTGCGCCGTCAACGTGGCAGCAGAGAATGTTTCTAGCGGGCAATTTACAGCCTTTTGCTGCACGCACAAACGGCCGATCAACGCGGAGAGTTGTGCGGCCTTTTTGGCGGCCATATTAGATGTGGCGACATCGACCCGACGGCAGCACGCCAGGATGCTGCGGTCCATGTTGCAAATGGATTGAACCCCGCTGGACGTGGCGATTCTGGGGCTACAAAAAACTTGCGGCGCGATAAGAGGCGAGGCAGGCGCGCCCCTTGACAGAGGAAGGGATGAATCAAGTTATCCGCAGTCGGACCGATTGGAAGCAACGTGTTGTTTTTCGACTTGCGTGGATAACGGCGAGCTGTTGGCCCGAGATTGCGGCCTTGACTCCCAACAATTCCACATTGGAGCCGGACGGGACCATAATTTTGGATTGGTCCGTGGCGCCGAGGACGACGAAAGCGGATCCCCACCGCGCCTCACAGTCCGTCAGGATACGAGGGCAGGAGGACGTGCTTGACACCATAAAGTTATGCAGGACACTTCGACGCAACGAGAAACTCACGAATCTGACGGCTGCCCACGTGGAGCGAGCTCTGGCTCCTTGGAATGCCACGGCGCATTCCACAAAACGAGGAGCGTTGAGGCACGCTGCTCCAATCGTGGAGACATAGGATTTTGACCCACAAGTGATCTCGCAGTTGGCGGTGCACGTCGATCCGTTCGACCTTCCCCAGAACACAGTTTGATATTTGGGGAGGTACACCGCAATGCTGACCCAGGTGTTGCCGCCGGTCGCATTGATGTGAAGGGAGAAACCGCGGAAGGGCAGGAACCCTGGTTGAGAGCGGAGGAGCGTTTCTCCATGATTTTTGGTATCATGCTGCTCCAATAACAAGACGCGCGCCAAGGAAGCGTCTGGCCACTCCACAAGAGGAACGAACCATCCCGCTACAGCAACAAGTTAATGTGCTCGTATTGAATCTGGAGTGGATCCAGAGCCGGTTGAGCCCGGCGACCTTGGAGAGACTCATGCAAGTGTGTGGGCACTTCGGGCGGTCCCCTTTACCTTTATCCTCCTCCGGTAACGCGCGCTAAGGCTCACGGAGGATTCCAGTCGCTGAAGCGCGATTAATGAAGGAAGCGGGAATAATCGAGGACGCTTCGTTCACAGTAACAAGCGGCGGATGGATAATGCCCTTTTCTGTGGTGGAGGAGAAAACCCACCGGTTTGCGACGAGGATGGATCGCGTGGCCACGCGACGAGAAGAGAGACGACCCTTACGAGGCTCATGTTCCTCTTTTACACATTTCCCGTTATTTTTCACCTGTGATGACTGAGGCCGCTTCCTGCGTGGAATTAAAAGCATCCTTTTTTCGGTCTTTGTTGCTGCGGGGACTCGGCATCTCTTTTGATGTCGCGTGGAGGACGGCACGCTGGTGGAGCTCACACGGCTCCCAATGGGATACAAGGCCAGCCCAGAAATTCTCCAGATTACTATTACTTCGGCAATTGCGGGGGTGACGACGGTGGTTCACTTTCTCCGAGCTGCACCTCCATTGGTGCGTATCGACGTATGGATCGATGATATACGCATTGCAGGGTCGAAGAGCGATGCGACATTGTGGGAAGTCCAAGTGCTTCGTAATGCGGATGGCCGTCACGCCACGATGGGGGAGGATCGCGAATTGGGCGCCACGCAGTACACCTTCCTGTGGGTGCGGTTTAATCACTCACATCAGGCGGTGTCCCTGAGTGACAAGTTTGTCCGGTCTGTATGCGCCATGCCGTTGCTGAAGTATTTAAACATCGCGGAAATGGAGGTTATGGCGTCACGGTTTTTGTACGCGGCTGCCATTTTTGTTCAGGCGTTTGTGTGACTACTGCTTTTACATCAAGGCAGTGCGACGACGATTATCGGCAGTTAACCGGGGATTGTGCAGGAGACGTCCCCGGCAAACTTCCACCATCAGCGATTGGTTTGGGCGAGAGATTGCGACACATCACCGAGAAAATAATCATAGGCGAATCATCAAGCCCACGGAAAAGGCATCCGCCGCCATCATCACTTATGTGTCGCTCCATTGATGAGGGCCGTTTTCATTCCATACACCGGTGACGTTAGAATCGCCGGAAGAGAGTGGAAGAGCCTTTTCCTATCATGCAGGCGGAGGTTCGCGCGGTACGCTTAGCCTTATCGGCTTTTTCCGCCTTCTTGTTGCCCACCATGGACGTTTGGGTGGACAACACTTCGCTGCAAGGAGCGGCGAATAAAGGCAGCTCAAAATCACAGACCATGACGTGGGAGCTGCGGCGGATATATGAGTTTTTGAACTCTCGCAGTTTACATGCATCCCTCTACCTACGTGCGGTGTGCCGAGAACCCTGCAGGCGGCATATCGCGCGGTCGTGTGTTTACGCTTCAGGACTTGTGAAGGGGTGGAACTTGCGAAGGGCAGCGGCGGGGTCTTTTGGCTGGAGGACCCCAAAGTCTGCCACTTCTTAATTAATATATATATATCCAATCCGAGTAGAGTGAGCGGGCCACAACTGTGGCTAATGGATGATGTATATATACATACATTTGCTTGGTGTAGAGTTTGGGGATGTGGCGAACCCACTATTATTCCATTTACTTCTCATTTCCGTCTAGTTTGTTTTCTGTGATTGATAACCTCAGGATGAGGAAAGCGGCCCAGGCAAATACTTATCTTGTGCCACCGCGTGAAGCACAGCCATTCCATTGAAAGGGGGATGGCTGCGTAAATTTTGGTGCCACGTGACTGGCGGATGGGTGAGGACCCACTTCAACGTGTGGCTCTTTGAGTGCTTGCTCCGTGTGCGTTGTGTTGGTTGCGGGGATGTGGCCGCATCCCGTTGGCCGTGAGAATGTTCTGGAGGCGGTGGCGGTGTGTGCGTTTGTTGTGTGGAGGGCCGAATCCTCTCACCCGCGGACTGACAGCTCTGCGATGGTGTTTGTGTGTTTCAGCGGCGTTGTGCGAGCATGTCCTCTTTTAGAGTGTGTGCGGTGACGGCGGTGCCACACGGGTGTGCTACCGTAGCGAGCGGAATGCGTGGGCGAACCCTCCGCGCCCACCACGTTGTTGTTGTTGGCCCTCTCCAACACTGTGCTGGGTGGATGGTGCCCGCTTGCCGTCGTTGCGGTGGTCTCCGTGCATGTGGTGTGCGTCACGCTGTGTGGATGACTCTATTTTTGTGGCTGCTAGTCATAT
>NW_918160.1:0-3867 GCF_000209065.1 Trypanosoma cruzi
CAAA
The DNA here is from genome assembly GCF_000209065.1 of Trypanosoma cruzi. Taxonomy (NCBI): domain Eukaryota; phylum Euglenozoa; class Kinetoplastea; order Trypanosomatida; family Trypanosomatidae; genus Trypanosoma; species Trypanosoma cruzi. Next base: position 5 of record NW_918160.1, read on the forward strand.
TCAAATTCCCCTTCCCTCACGCCATTCCTTCATTCCATGCGCCCTGACCCTCATCCGCACGTGCCCACTCACACAAACCGCCATCGACAGATGGTGGCCGCCCAACGCTCCGGAAAAACATGCCTAGCACGCACGCGAATAACAAATGACACGCGCCAACGCACGGCACAACGGCGGAGAAGCGCACACCGAAAGGATGCGGCCCTCCACAGCAGTCGCAGCCCACCGCGCGCATCACACCCGCAGGAAGAGTGACTCGCAATGCGCGCTCCCTCTCCCCTCCATCCCTTCATGCCCATGGAGGAAGCAGCAGCCACACGCAGTCGCCAGCACACGCTACAAAAGAAGCATCAAAATCCACTGCATTTTGTGCGTGCATGTGGTTGTGTGTGCCTGCAGACACACGAAGAAAAGAAGTAAAAACAGGAGCAAAGTATGTGAAGGGACGCACAAACAAAAATGTACAGCAGAGGTGCGTGGCAGAAATAACGAGAAAAAGAATGCTCAGGCTCATGATACTGCACTGCAGACAAAGCAGCGGCAATTCATTAAAAAATTAAATGAAAATAAACTAAAAAAATTCATCTTCACCTTCCACCCCTCACACTTTGGAAAAAAGAAAAAAGAAAAAAAAAACTCCTCTACTACGGCTACACACAAATAATAATAATAAGGAAAAAAAGAAAAAGAAAAACCACACAAAAAAAAATTTCGCCCAACCACCATGTTGCTCCAGGAACTGTCTGTATATTTTGCCCGAAAAGAAAATTGAAAAGGTATTCAAATGTCTTTCAACCGTCCGACCCTCCATGTGTCCGCACATCGTTTATATTTCATGGGGTCATCTGCGTGTTGGTGCTCCCCGCAGCCCTTCCATCGGCGTGTGAGTGCGGCCCGCAGAGCACAGTCACTCGTGTGTGTGGGGACTGAGAGAAGCACGCAGACATGACGGCAGTCGCGTCACTCCATCGGGGGAGTGAGCGCAGCAAAGGAAAAAAATCATCAGGAGGGAGAGAAATGCTGACGGGACTGCCGGCGCAAAAAAACACAGTGAAAAAGTCAAAGAGAGCGAGCAAAAAAAAAAACACGGCGGCAGGGTGTGGCTGTGTGTGTGACGCTGCGGGTGTCCGCCAGCCCTGGCCGCAAAGAAAACAAAACAAGAGGGAATAAATGTGTGCTCCGCCCCACAGGCCCTCGTCGCACGCCCACACGTCACGGCTCCCTCAGCGCGCCGTTCGTCGCGGCCCCTCCTCATGCGTGCAGCAGGCGAGGCGCACAGGGCCGTCGTCATGAGCGTGCCGGTGGGTGTGCGAGCGGAGCAGTTGGGCGGGAAACACACGGCACCCCTCGCAGGAAGAGTGCAGCAAGAAACAATTGAAAAAAGTAGAAAAGAGAAAAAAAAGTCCATATTGATTGCCCCAAGAAAGCAAAAAAGAGGGATGGGGGAAATTAAAAAAACGAATTTAAAAAAATGGAAAAAATTAAAGCATAAAAAAAAAAGTAAACAACGCACACACAAAAAAAGAATTTTATGAGGAAAATTTGTTCCTATGGGAATAGTATTTCTGCGCTGGGGAGGGCGCAATTGTCCCACGCGGCAGCCAGTCACGCCTCACAGAGCCGCAAAACCCCACAGTCCCAACAGAAGCAGAAGCAGCGATGGCAGCAGTCCGCTCCCAGCAGAATTCAAGCTCACCTCTGGCACAACGAATTGTGCACCCTCATTCCAAGAGGCATTCCTCTTTGCCGCTCCACCCTCGCTCGCTTCTTCAACTGCATGGGAGTCCAATTTCATGGGCACCGCTGGAGCTGCGGAATTTTTCTCTGGGCCAGACACAGCAGATGCGATGGTTTGAGGAACACCTCCTGCTTGTGGTTCCGGAGCTCTCTTTGGAACGGGTTTCCTTTCCTTGATTGCAGTCATCTCAGTGGGATTCAGTGGGCGGTTGTACAGAAAGACGTTCTTCACTGTCACAGGAGAGTTGTGCATTTTGCACGCGCCAAAGCAAAAGTATGCGAGCTCAAGTGGCCTCTTATTTGTGAACAGCACTTCTTCCCCCAGCAAATTGCCGTCAATGTACACAGAGGCCTTTTTGTCTTGCAGCATGAGTGCCACTTGGTATTCTTTCTTCGGCTCCCAAGTGCCACTTTTTGGTTTCTTCTCGTATTTGAATATCGTCTCCCACTTTTTATCCGCGGTATACAAGATTCCCATGGTATGCGTGGATTTAGTGTCCCCCAACATCGCACCCAGTAGAGGAGTGTTATTACTCGGAGCCTCTTCAATAATCACCGACGCCACAAGTGTGAAGTTGTGGCTCAAGGATACATGACGCACATTATCATCCGGAATGCTCACAGGCCACATTACCCCGGAGTCAGGCTCCGTCAATTTCAACCCATCCTCGACCTTCGTGGCGTTCGTCACCGTTGCATTCAGGCAAAGGTACTCGTCGCTCCACGTGTCACCGCTAGCCGTGTTGGACAAAACTGCCACCAGACCCGCCGTGGGTATTGACAAGTTGGAGAAGAAAACGTCCTTTTGCGCCCAAGTGCTGAGGACGGAATTGATTTTCTTCAGTTCCTCCGTCAGACGGGAAAGTGAAATGACACGGCCTTTATCGTTGTCCCTCTGTTGTAAAAGATGCAACCTCCCATCCGAGTACAGCAGGGCGCTGGCGAACTCCAGCCCCACAGCATTCTCCGTAACAACCGGTCCAAGGGAAAAAGAGCGGTTGTTGTCCGTGACCCAAAGGTAGAGCGCAGTGGCCCTTTTCTCCCCCGAGGCGTACCCTCTCTGAATGTACAGCATGACCTTCCTGCCCTCAATGGTCGCGGTGATGAGGGCCTCCACATGCAGGCTTCCTTTCTTGGAGTCTTCCAATTGTGAGTTGACCCACACGCCTGGAAGCGTCCCGATGGCCTCCGTCCACGTTTTCCCCATGTCACGCGACTCGTACACCCTCTGGCTGCTCTCACAGTCAACAATCATGAGAAGTGATCCCTCCCACTCGGTGATGCGGGGTGCACCGCAATTCGGATGAGAAGTGCCCTCAGATAGCGACCAGGTACTGCCGTTGTCCTTCGAGTAAATGAACAACGAGTAAACGCCATCTTTTTTTTCATTCTTCGCCATCAGAGAAAACACAAGCGTGCCATCCTCCATCAGAACACCCGAGCCACCAGAAGCAACGCACTCCGTCGAGCTAACTTTGTGAGCAGCTAAAGTAGTCTCGTTGAACGGAGACTTGATTTCGCCCCATTTAATCCATCCACTTGGCCCTTCGCCCGCAGAAGGCTTTGTGACTTCACCCACAACCAGTTTTAGTTCGAATTTGCCCTCTTTCCATTTCCCACCACTTTCATAGTGCACATCAGCGCTTCCCGCAAGAAGAAACACCTTATTGTCCTTCGTCGTTGTTGTTGGATTGAGTAAAATACCCACACGATTATTCGTTCCATCCGTTGTACCAAGCACGCTTTGTGCCTTCCATGTACTTTCATTCACCTTTTCAACAAGAGTGGACCAATCCCACGAAGAGTCGATGTACTCCGCAACAACTTCAGAAGAATAGGGCTTAATTAATACATATTTAGTGTCATATTGGCCATACACGTAACCTTCGGCAAAAGCAGCAATTACTCCACCAGCACTGACAAGAGAGGGTGAAACAAATGAATCCCACTTCGTCCCCAAAGTACCTCCACCTTCCGGCAGCACCAGCGTCGTCTGCGGCACAAATAGATCGACCCATTGCAGCTCCTGAATACTTCTTAAATCACTGTTGCCATCATTCTCCTTTGCAGGCGCAGCTCCACAGGTGGCGCAGCACATCGTCGTGACGAGGAGCAGCAGCACCGCG
>NW_918164.1:0-3872 GCF_000209065.1 Trypanosoma cruzi
CAACTTTACTCCGACTGTGAAGTCATACAATAACCAAACTTTTTTTGCAGAGTCTTCAGGGGCGGCTGATTCGTATTCTCTGCGAGCTTGAGGAGCCTGCGTCGCGGCTGCGGAGCCACAAGGTTCGTTCCACCGTGCTTGTTTTTGGAAGTGCGCGTGCCATGACTACCGCGGAGCACGAACGTACGAGGGAGAAATACGAGGCATCTATCGCTGCAGCCGAGGACGATGCGGCAAGGGTAAAGTTTCAACAGGAGCTGAACCGCTTGCAGAGAACGCGATGGATGTGTGAGTGGATGGACAAGGTGCAGGAGTTGTCGCGTAGGATTGCCGAATTTGCCGTCCACAACAAGGACCTCATCAACGCCTCCTTCACACATATCCCGGACTACTTCCGCCCCACCCTCAGCGAGGTGAACAAAGACGCCTCCACGACGACTTCAGAGAATGAATTCCTTGACCTTGTAATCACAACCGGCGGTGGTCCCGGTTTTATGGAGGCTGCCAACAGGGGAGCGGCGTCTGTGGAGGGCGTTGAAACGATGGGCATGGGCATTTCGCTCCCCTTTGAGAAGGGCCTCAACCGATACATATCTCATGGCCTGGCATTTGAGTTTCACTACTTTTTCACACGCAAGTTTTGGATGATGTACTCATGTCGCGCCATTTTCATTGCGCCAGGTGGTTTTGGAACGTTGGATGAAATGTTTGAGCTGCTCACCCTGCGACAAACCAAGAAAATCCCGGATCTTCCCATTGTCCTTCTTGGCAGCAGTTTTTGGAGGACGGTAATCAACTGGGAGGCGTTGGTGGAGTTTGGGACGGTGTCAAAGGAGGAGATTGACTCGCTTTGCTTTGCGGACACGGTCCAAGAGGCACTTGAATTTATTATGGGTTTTTTCTTGGAGCAGGCGGAAACCTTTTAAAATCCACACGTTTCCCTGCAAGAATAGGGAGACGAGAGCCAAAAGTTAAGAAAAAGAAAAGCAAAAACTTCTCCGAGTGCGTGGTTACAATGACCTTTGGGGAAAAAACGCACTCCCATTACTGGGGGTGTTTGGAAGTAGCTGGATGCTTCTATGCGTAATATGATAGTAATGTATTTTTCTTTGTGCCTTTTTTCCCCTTTTTTGTTTTTTTTTGTGTCTTGTGTGGATGAGGGACGTTTTTTTGCTTTGTTTGCATTTTCCTTTTTTTTCCGTCTTTTTTTGCGTGGCCCGCTTTTCCCAAGCCTTGGACTACCCCCGTCCATTTGTGGCAATCTGTGTGTGTCCGTGCATGCCTGCGGGTTGTTGGGGCTGGCACTGGTCACCGCCCGCCGCCGTCGCCGGAACACACAAGGCCCAAGCAAGTGAAGGAAATGACGACAGGAGTCTCTACGTGGCCCTCACCACAATTGAGGCACAACCCGCATAGCGACTTTGCTTCCGAGGGCGGCTGTCTCCGCCGCGCAGGATGGGAATGCCATCGAGAAACAGTGCACCGTGTGCTCAAAATGGCGCGCACACATCCATTCATCAACGTCACACTGTCGCCGATTTCATGATGGCAGAGGGGCCAGGCCACCGAGGAAGCGCACGTCGCCTGCCGACGACACACCGATAAGATCAACACCGGTTGAATTTCGCCGTCCAGCATGCGGCTTTCGGTGCCACAGCAGTGAAGGATTGACCCACTGCCGCACGGCATGCCACGACCAACGACCGGACATTGTGAAAACCAGCCAACGTGAGCTGCGCGAAGAGACAATTCTGCAACTACGCCGCTGCCCGGCTCTGCAGGCGCCCAAAAACAAAACGTGGAATGGACACTGAAGAAGCGAGGAAGCTGTGCTTCACCAAAACGTTGAGCGCAGGTTATTGAGGTAGAAAAGCTCTGTCCCCAACAGCGCCCTACGCGGAGAGAAGGCACAATTCCCTTCACCGATGCATAACGGGTCTGTTTTTCACAGTCTCCGCCGCAGCTGCCTCTCCGGGGGCAGGGGCTCTCTTTTACATTCCCAATGAGTAGGGCGGACGTGCTCGACGATGGTGGCTGGCGTGCGGGTTATCGAATTTATTTGGGAATAGACGAGGGAAAAAGGTGTTGCTGTCGCTCCCCATCACGCTTCATCTCCGTCTACTTGCGGAGCCAATGACGCGTGCGGCTGCGGGGGATATAACGGCAGCCCGAGCTGTGTTTGTGCATGACGATGGCACGCCTGTCGTTGGTTGCGCGTCCTCTTTTTGGACACACATAGATACATTCCTTTCACTCCATGTGTGTGGCGGGAGGAAACGATTGCTGTTACTGCAGCGACACTCCGTGCTTTTCAGTGACGTGTCTGATGTATTGCCGTTTTTGTTGTCTTTCTGCCGCTGCTTCCTTCTCCACTTCTTGAACACAGACACACTAAAACTAGGAAGGAAGTTAATACCAAACGCCAATCGCTACTGTGAAATTTTAAGGCTCTGAAAGGAACAACACCACACACACACCGCCCACACACGCATCTTTACATGCTCTCACGTGTTGCTGCAGTGAAGGCACCCCGCACACACAACCGTCGCCGCGTGACCGGATCCAGCGGAAGGAGGAGGGAAGGAAGAGAGAGTGAGCCGCAAATGCCCAACATGTCCCGGCATGTGTTTACTTCTGCTGTGCTGCTCCTCCTTGTCGTGATTATGACGTGCTGCGCCACCTGTGAAGCTGCAGCCGTTGTGGAGAGTAAGTCCGGGGCCGTGCAACTGCCGAAATGGGTCGATATTTTTGTGCCGGAAAAGACGCAGGTGCTGCCCAAAGAGGGGTCTAAAAGTGGAGTGAAGAAAGCATTTGCTGCGCCTTCTCTCGTCAGTGCTGGTGGAGTAATGGTTGCCTTTGCTGAAAGCTTGTTCGTTTATATCGTCCATGAACATAACTTGTTTGGGATTAAGCCTTACGAAATTGTGGCCGGGTACATCAAGGCTGCGGAATCGTGGCCGTCCATTGTCGCTGAGGTCAATGCTACTACATGGAGGACACACACCGTTATTGGCAGTAGGAATGGCAATGATTGTTTGTGTTATTTGCAACGGCCCACAGCAGTTGCGAGGGACAGTAAGGTGTTTCTACTTGTGGGAAGCGATACTACAAGATATGACAGCGATGATAATATGTGGGTGAAAGATGGCTGGGATATTCAACTGGTTGAGGGTGTGGCCACGCAGTCCAAGGACGGCGTGCAGAGTAAACTGGTCAGCTGGGGTGAACCCAAGTCGCTTTTAAAACAGATACTCAATCACACTCAAGATCAGCTGAGGGATGTTGTGACTGCTGGTGGTTCAGGCATTGTGATGCAGAATGACACGCTTGTGTTTCCTCTGATGGTGAATGGGCAAAATTACCCTTTTTCCTCGATCACTTACTCGACGGACAAAGGCAATAATTGGGTGTTCCCAGAGGGCATTTCTCCTGTAGGATGCCTTGATCCCCGCATCACCGAATGGGAGACGGGACAAATTCTCATGATCGTTCAGTGTAAAGATGACCAGAGTGTGTTCGAGTCGCGTGACATGGGGAAAACGTGGACGGAGGCTATCGGGACACTCTCAGGCGTGTGGGTCATGTCACAACCAGGAGTTCGTCTATACAAAATTTTTCGTGTGGGAGCCCTCATCACCGCCACCATTGAGGGAAGGAAGGTCATGCTGTACACCCAGAGAGGGTACACCTCGGGGGAGAAAGAGGCCAATGCGCTCTACCTTTGGGTCACGGACAACAACCGCACGTTTCATGTTGGACCGCTTTTTTTGGAGGATAATGTGAATGAGACGCTTGCCAACGCCCTGCTGTACTCGGATGGTGCGTTGCACCTTTTAAAGGAGAGGGCCAATGAAAAAGACGAGGCCATTTCA
>NW_918165.1:0-3873 GCF_000209065.1 Trypanosoma cruzi
TACCAGCGAAGGCAATACTACGACGGCAAAGCATGCCGGCTCCTCTTTCCTTCTGCGCCCACAAACGAAGGGCGCTGGAGAACCGTGTGGGAAATGACGCCTGCTTTCATGACACCCGTCTGCATGCCAGGCTGCTGCTTTTTCTGGCGGCGCTCACGTACGGGACACTTGGTTGAAAGATTGTATGTGGGCTATGCGTGCCAGCATCCAACCGCGGGCTTTGTGCACTTCTTTTGTTTCTACGCAATAAATAAGGTAAAATGCTGAGCTTTTTAAAATTTGCTTCCGCTGCCCCGCCGTGTGTTCCTTGCTGCTCTCCGTATCCGCTACTTGGCACGTATCCCGGACACAGTCATATGCACGACACGCCCACAGCTGTTTGCGTGGACCATGTTTGTGTGTGAGTGCATGCGCGCTGGAGCCATACTGTGCAGCCCCTTTTTTTTTGTGCTTTACTTTTTCTACTTTTGATGCTTGCTTGCGTGTGTTTTGTTTTCACTTGTTTTTTGTGTTTTTGTTGCTGTTTACTTGCTGCGGGGCTGTGTGCGTTTTTTGCCCTTTCACTGATTCCAACTGTCTCATGGTGTGTGCGCTGCTGCTGGGCTGCTATCATTTGTCACTGTGCGGTGACTGTGTGCGGTGTGTGACTTGTCTTTCTCCTTTTGCTTTTGCTCTGCGTTGACGGGGAGTTAGTTTGTGCTGAGGGCTGCACGCAAGTGACAGGAGTGATGGCGATGATGATGACAGGCCGTGTGCTGCTGGTGTGTGCCCCCTGCGGCCCTGATTGGTTTATCGCCCGCCGCTGGCATCCGTCCACTTCACGGAGGAATGGTTGTCCGCGGTGTGACATTCAGTCTTGATGAGGCTCAAACGGAGCATTGGAGACGCAGCTGCGAGTGGTGGTTTGTGGCGAGGGTGGCCGCCCTGACGTGCTTCCAGCGTGCGGTGCCTCGCGAGGAGGGAGGGCGGGAGCCCGCAATTTGTCTCGTCGACTTGTTGCAGGCGTGACGGTGGCGGCGTGCAGGCCAGTGAGTGGTGTGGTGCTGAGGGTGCCTGGGAAGAGTGCGGATGGATTCCTGCCCAGCAGCTGCACGTGCCGGCGTGTCTCTCCCGCTGTGGATTTGACGGCGGGGGACTATCTGGCAGCGTGGGGTGATGCGTGCCGGCGGAGAAGTCGCCGGGAGTTAGCTGGAGGGTGTGGGGAGGTGCAGCAGTGAAAGACGGGCTGCAGCGCGTAGGCACCGCGAAGGGCGGTTGTGCTCCTTTGCATCCCGCTGGTTGATGTGTGTGTGTGTACTTCGCTTGGTGTGTGCTGACGCGTGACGAACAACACACCCGCCGTGGCTCCTGCTGGTGGTGGCCGTCGCTGTGTATACCGGTGCAATGTTCCTACTCCTTGTTCCGTGTGTCTGTGTGCGTGAGTTGTTGTGGTTGGGAGTGACCGCGGCGGGGATGGCGGTGCCACTCACAGTGTGGATGGGTGGCGGTGCTCACCGTCTCAACTCTTTACTTGGCTTTTTTTTTTCTCTTCCCTCCTACATGCACACACGCTAGGAAAGAAAGCAACCAAACGCGAATCGCTACTGTGAAATTCGAGGGCTCTGAAAGTACCAACAACACACACACCGCCCACACACACATATTTATATGCTCTCACGTGTTGTTGCTGTAATGGCACCCCGCACACACAACCGTCGCCGCGTGATCGGATCCAGCGGGAGGAGGAGGGAAGGAAGAGATCGTGAGCCGCCGAGGCCCAACATGTCCCGGCATGTGTTTACTTCGGCGGTGCTGCTCCTCGTCATCATGACGTGCGCCGCCGTGGGTCCTGTGCAGGCCCAAAGCTATGGAATGAGAGTGGGCGATTCCTATGGAGGACACAGTTCGGAGTCGTTGTCAAGGGAGCATCGAGCCGCAAACCCACCGGTCCCTGGCCACATTTTCCGCAATCCCCATCTTGTGAATGTGAACGGGATGCTCCTGGCCATTGTTGGAGCTCAGTTCAATAGAACTGTGGGGAGCGGGAGTGCGTCCATGCAGTTGACGGCGCAGCTCAGCTTGAATCGTGGGGTGAATTGGAGTCCGTACCCGAGAACTGGAGATATTGACGCCTTTGCTGCAAACCCTTACCAGTTGTCGCTTCCCTCTTATTTTGGACCCTTCGGACCGCTTTTTGCATTTGTGGAGGGCTACGACTTACGGAAGGGAGTCACACCTCATTATGCCAATTGGTGGGGAGGAAGTGGGTTGGAGTCTGTTATCCATTTTCTGGAGACGGGGCCTGAAATAAGCGGAGGTTTTTCGCTGAGTTCCGTTTCTATGAGCATTCGCCTTCCTTATCTCTATAAATCCGGTGAGGTGATTGGCTTCCTCAACGATGCCAGTACTCCCATCACGGAAATGAAGGATGGCACGCTCGTGTTTCCCGTGCAGTTTCTGACAATGGAATGGAGCACTGCGTCCACAATCATGTACTTGAATCCCCGTCAACAGCACTGGACCTTTGCGAACAGCGCGACACATGCGGGCTGCACCAACCCCAGTATCCTTGAGTGGGAGGCTGGAAAAATCATCATGATCACCTCATGTGAGTCCGATCGCCGAAGAGTGTACGAGTCGACTGACAAGGGGAACACGTGGAAGGAGGCTTTGGGGACGCTCTCGCGCGTGTGGGGCAACTCATTGGCCGGTCTTGGGATCCACATTCAGAGTGGATTCATCACTGCAACGATTCGCGGAAAGAAGGTGATCCTCCTCACCCAGCTGGAATATTCCAGGGACAGCCAAAGGAGCGAGATTCACCTGTGGCTAACAGACACGAACCGCATTTACCACGTTGGCCTGTTAGCCACTGGGTATGGCGCGACCTCCAGCTCCCTGTTGTACGCGGATAATAAACTGTTTTGTTTGTACGAGTCCGGTGTTGGAAGCAACTCTGGAGTCTTCTTCCTGGATCTGACGCTTGAGCTGCAGAATATATGGCATGCGCTGTCTACCTGGGCCGCAAATGACAATGCCTTGAGGCAATGCAGCACAGGCGCTGCGGACGTCGCGCTGTCAAGATGGGACTGTTCTGTTCCTATCCCCACGACTGGGCTTGTGGGCCATTTGGCCGATATGCTCAGTGGGGACAAGTGGGAAGACGAGTACCTTGGGATGAATGCTGTTGTGAGGGGTGCGACGAAAAAGGTTCCAAGTGGGTTGACGTTCGAAGGGCAAGGCGCGGGGGCCGAGTGGCCTGTGGACAAGCAGTGGCCGACCAGACCACTCCACTTTGCAAACTATGGGTTTACTCTTGCGGCAACGGTGTCGATCCACGAGGTGCCGACGGGCATTACTCCCCTGATGGGCCTGAAAAGAATGGGGAAGACAACACTCCTGGGACTCTCGTACGATAAGAATATGGAGTGGAGCGTGGAGCATGACTTCTTCCCGAAGCATTTTACCGCATGGGAGGTGGACAAGACGTATCACGTGGTGCTCAAAATGCATGACGGTGTGGGCTCCGTGTACGTTGACGGGACTCTCCTTTGGAATATGAGTCTGAGAAATTCGTTCAATGAAGGGCTGGACACGGTCTCGCACTTTTACTTTGGCGCGTACGATGAGCAGTTGAGCAGCGGAAAAATTCATGCGACGGTGGCGAACGTCTTTCTGTACAACCGCCCGTTGAATGAAACTGAGATTGGCGCCCTCAACGCGAATAAAGTCAGCATTCCACCTCCGGAAAGGAAGCCGGCGAAAGAGGTGGCAGCTACTTCCCCGCCCGTTGAACCTGCCAACGATACGGTGACCACAAATGCACAAGCAACTGCGCCAGCACCCACTCCTGCCGGACCACAGCCGACGGATCAAGCAACCTGGATGCGAGCA
>NW_918166.1:0-3877 GCF_000209065.1 Trypanosoma cruzi
CGATGAACCGACGTGGATTGTCGACCCTATTGACGGCACCATGTCGTTTGTCATGGAGGGTGCGACTGCTGCATCAGCATTGGTCTAGCTATAAAGAAACAGACGGTGCTTGCAGTTGTGTACTGTCCGTTTCTTTCGATTGTGCAGCATTCGGTGGAGGATTTACGTTCTACGAGTGCCGTTGCAGGGGAGTTGTACACCGCAATCCGGGGAAAGGGAACATTCCTTAATGGGCAACCTATTCGTGTCTCTGCAGATGCCTTGCCAAATACGGCTTTGGTGGCATTTAATTACCCAATGGATGCCAGACTTTCCGCGGCGGAGATACCGAGCGACAGCGCCCGGGTGGGTGTTTTGAAGGGGCAAAAGCATCGGAAAGTTGTTGAGGCCGCTGGGCATATTCGTGAGCAGCTTGCCATGCATCCTGTACAGGGCATTCGCAGTTATGGTTCTTGTGCCCTCATTCTCGCGCAGGTTGCCGCAGGGCGTATAGACCTTTACATGGAGCCTGCTGGCATGGTGTGGGATGTGTGTGCAGGAAGTCTTTTGATCACCGAAGCGGGGGGTGTTGTAAAAAACATGTGGGGCGGTGACTTTGGACTGGAGGGCACCACCACGATCATTGCAGCGGCGAACGAGACACTCGCTGATTACGGAGTCCAACTCTGTACACAGGTAAATTATGGAGATTACTGGAAAAAGTAGAGCTGGGGGAGGAGGAGTGGGAATGAAATGAATACGGTGAATGTAAACAGAAAAGATGGAAACGTCGAGCATATATATATATATATAATGTTGGGAGGCCCCCCATCCACCCACAGACCCCCCCCCCAAAAAAAAAAAAAAAAAAACTTTAGGTCCTTTTTATTTCTCTTTTGCACTGAAGTGCGATGAGGAATTTCTCCGTGCTCATTTCTCCATTCATCCTTTTCTTTTTCTTTGAGCCATAGTGTGTCAGATATTTATACCTTTTTAGTAAAAATCCCTCCTTTCTTTTTGTTTTGTTTTGGTTAATTTATGTCACATTGTTGTCTGTTGTTTCTGAATTTTTTTTTTTTTTTTTTTTTTTTTTTTTATCCCTCTCTCTTTTTATGTTCCTGTTGTTTCTTTTTTGAACAACACACACACACACGGCGTCTCTCTCTTTCTTTAAAAAAAAAAAAAAGGAAAAAATGGAGGGCCAGGGGAATCTCAAAGGAGTTTTTAGGAACCGCAACGTGGTTCTCGTCATTGCATTTTGTTTCGTGGACGGCGCCTGCTTTAGTGTTTGGATAGCGCAACTTTTCCCTGTCTTTGTACACCGAATTGAAGGCGATGAGGCTGTCGGTTGGTCTGCTGCCGCGTCTGGTATGGCACAAATTGCGGGTGCTGCTTTTGCAGGGTACGTGGGGGATAAAATTCCGCGTAAAGAATGCATTCGGGTTGCGGCTTTTTGTGGTGTTGTGGCCGTTGCGGCAACGTTGGTGGCGATTAACCTCATGGTGATGCCGGCGATTTACATTACGCAGGCCGTATGGGGTGTGTATTTGGGTGTGGCCTCTACGAGCATAGAAGCCCTCTTTGCCGACAGTGTCCTCTCCGGGCATCGTGCGTTTATTTACAACTTTAAATGGATTGTACAGACGGTGTGTTACTGCGTCGGTTACGTGGTGGCGCTGGTGATGCTGCTGCAAATGGGAAATGATTGGTCGATGGATAGCATCAAGTTTGTCATGACGGTTGGGCTGGCGGCGCATCCTCTGGCGCATTTTATTCTTCTCTTTATGCGGGACGAGGACGCATTGCAGCACGGCGAGGCCGATGGATATTTCATTGCAACGGTGAAGGTTGGGAAGGAGCAAAAGCACACGGAGGAGAAAGACCGGAAAACGGTGGCGTTGTCAGATGTTCCAGAAGCTCCGCTACTCAACGAGGGATATGTAGCGGATGAGGATTCCAAGGCGGCAACAATTTCTATTTGGCGGGGTGGCCCCCACAATTTGAAGCCTCAGCATGCAAGGGAAATAAAGCCACCTTTAGAGCAAAGGGAAACGGAGAAGGAGACGGAAGAAAGCAATGGAATTTATGACGGCTCTCGCCATGTGGATGAAGAGGAGACGGGTGCAAATTGCTTTAATTGTTTTTGCTCATCATGTCATTGTTCTTTAAGTGCAGTGCCGTACTTGGTGTGTATGGCGGACTTCTGGATGGCAGTCGGCTCCGGTATGACCGTGCAATATATGACTCTCTTTCTCGTGAATGACTTACACATGGCACCCACGTGGTTAATGTCTTCATACATCGCCATCTCGTTTGGCGCCGCACTGTGTTCTACCGTACTTCGTTATGTGGGCGATCACTACGTTGGTCGGCTACCTGCCGTCATTACGGTGCGTCTCATAGGCACAACACTTCTTTTATTGCTGGCGTTATTGGACGGCCCCAAAACTGGCTTGGGTGCTGTTATTGCCCTCGTCATTACTCGCAATGCACTGATGAACTGCACCATTGGCGTCACCCGCAGCGTCATCATGGACTGCGTGCCAAAGTCCAGTCGTGCCAAATGGTCCGCCTTTGAGAGCTTTGCATCCTTCACATGGGCAGGGAGCGCTGTGATTGGCGGATACATTGCCGGTGCCAAAGGCTACCAGTTTACGTTTTTCATCACATCCATGCTCCACTACGTTGGTATATGTGTACTCGTCCCGGCTGCCATCGTGTCCCAGAACATGGAGCGTCACCTCCGTCAATTGAAGCGAGCAGAGCGTAATGCTGACTGATCCAAAGATGCCTCTCACCCCTACTCCCTTCTGCCTTTTTTGTTGTTGTTATTATAATTTCTTTATGCAAGCGTGTGTACTGTTTTTTTTTCCCCCCCTCTCACGAAATGAAAAAGGGAAAACAAGAAGAAAGGGGTTGCTTAATGCGGTTACAACGACGCGTGAGATGGAGGCGGTAGCGTGTTCTTCTTTTTCTCTTTTTTTTTTTGTTGTTTTTGCGAGAATGATGTGTGGGGATTTTATAATCCTATCTTTTCTGTTGGGAAAAGCGACCAGAGGGACAATATCAACGGAATCACAGGCGGGGATGGGAAGGAGAGAGCAAGGCGAAATCCGCCACGGCGCCGCTGTCCAAAGCCCCATCACTGACGCGTGCAAGCGGCCCTCCTGTTTCTTTTGTTTGTTTGGTTTGGGTTTTTTCTCCTCTCGCAAGTTTCTCCCCCCCCCCCCCCTAAAAAAAAATAATAATAATAATTGACGTGTTTGTGGTCCGATTTTAAGTCAAGCGTGCGTGAAGTATGAGCGAGGATGCCCGTGGCAGCAGCCATGCGCAAAGCACCTTCCGTGGTGACTGGGAGGCGCTGCATAACCCCAATGTCCGGCGTGTTTTAATTTTCTGCTTTGCCAACGGGGCGTGTTTCTCACTGTGGCTCCCACAGGTGTTTCAGGTCCTTATCAGCCGCACCTTTGGTGATACCACCGTCGGTTGGTTGTCGGCTACCTCTTGTACGGCGCAGGTGGTGGGGGCAGTCATTGCTGGCCTTTCCGATGAATTGCCGCGGCAGACGATTATTCGGCTTGGCGCATTCAGCGGCATTACTGCTGCAGCGCTCTCCATTTATGCCTTATCTGTGCTTCAGGTACACATCTTCTTTTTTGCCTCCGTTCTGTGGGGAATGTTCACTGGGATGGTCTCCACGGGAGTTGAGGTGCTGTTTGCTGACAGCGTAGAAACTGGCCGGCGTGACTTCGTGTACAATCTGAAGTGGGCCAACCAGACATTGTGTGACTGCATTGGTTCCGCCACTTCCCTTTTGATGCTGGTTAAACTCGGCAATGAGTGGAAGTTGAGTAGCATGAAGGTTCTTGTTTACACGGGTATCTCGTTGCATCCTATC
>NW_918168.1:0-3886 GCF_000209065.1 Trypanosoma cruzi
TGAGCCACCACGTGGGCGGCGTTCTCACCATTAGCGGGCGGTGGGCTTGTTGCAAGGCGGGGCCAAGACAAAGGGATGAATTGCACCTCGTTGCGACACTCTGTCGCTGCCATCACCGCTCCGAGGAACCCTGAGTCCATTCGAGCCTCTCTGAAGAGGAAGAAGCACACCGCTGTTTGGAGCAATTGGGCGGCACTTGAAGGAAGGCGGTTGGCGCTGCACTGGCCCATATGAGTGTGCTTGGTCTCAGTTGGAGGCTAAAAAATATTGGCGTGCAGCTCAGATGCCCACGCGCGGTTCCATGCGGTGCGTATTGGATTGGCGCCGACGCAAGAGCCGTCCACATCCATCAATGGAACGGCAACTTGGCGCGCATCAGCACTCAGCCAGGCGCGTCACAAGTCTCCACCGCTTCTGCCTCGGGAAGTTGGAATGCTTCCCATACGCCAGAGACAATCGGAAGATCATGCAGATTCATGAGGCGCCAGGGGAATTAGAGCTGTCGCTCGGCCCACGGGGCACACAGGGGCCCAGGCGGGGAATCTGTGGGAGGCAGGGATTTGTACGGAGGATCACGGTCGCACCATTTGACGGCGTATTGGAATGCATGATGGATGCAACGCCTGGCCACAGCTCCTGGATGCGTCTTGGGTCGCCTTTGCGACGCCGGCTGCGCCAGGCCCCGGCATGCAGACAGTTGTGAGGAGAACGGTGCGCCCTGGGCGTGCGCTATTCGCGGGGAGGAGATGCTCATGGAATCGTGCCGGTTGTCAGGGCGACTGCGTACACTCAGTCACATGGATCCTCCGGACAGTGAATAACGATGCCGGAGTGCGGGTCCAGGACATTCAGCGTGCCATCGAGGCGCCCAGAAATGGGACCGCCCATTCCCCCAGGCGGTTCAGAGAGCAAAGAAGGAGCATGCCGCGCCCCCGCCCAATGAAGCACGACGCCGCAAACGCGGTTGGACGGGACAATGCAACACGGCGTGCCGAGTGAAGCTGCAAAAGGAGGCCTATAAACACACACAAAAAGGACTTTCGGCCCCGGAAGCAATGACTTCTGGCCCGGCACGGGCGGGACATCGTCATCAATGTCCGGGCGATGCCGTGGGCCATGGGTTCCTCTCAGCGCTGCGCTCGTGGTAATGCCGTGGGACACCTCCCCAAGACGTCGTGCGGTTGACACCGTTGGTGGAAACGAGTTGGCGCGCCGGGCGACGGTGCTGGGAGCACAACTGGCGCCGGGGGAGGACGGCACACGACCATCTTTTCTGAGGGCCACAGCATTGCCCGGCGCACCCATAGTCGCCGGGTTGCGTTGCGGAAGGAGGAGTGGGATTGCTTGCCCCGGCGAAGAGTGGACGTGTGCACTTTTACTCCCTGAAGTGAATCCGACGGCGGACGAATCCAACGGCGCGCGACTGTGTGTGACGATCTGTGGAAGGACACTGTGTTACGATCCGTCATCTCGACGAGCGATGGGAACGAAATGAATTTGCGGATCTCCGCACAGCATGCGCTGCTTGTGAAAAGGGCGGGTATTATTTTTGAAGCGTTGGAAGGGACCGTCGCAGGGTGGGCCGGCGGTGTTGGACAAGCCGTCAAGGCGGGGATGGCGGTTCATCGCATGGCCAAAGGCGATGAACGCCCATTAGGACGCCGGGGTCGTGGTTGCTCTGCCGTTTCACTTTTCACAGCATCTTAGCGCATTATGGGACGAAGCCGCCGCTTTGGTGGAATTGGTCGCGCCTTTTTACAGGCGGCTCTCTTGGCGGATATGCACGGGCGAGTTTCCGCTGTCGAGTGGGATTTGTGGATCTTGTGGGACGGACTCACCTCCACACGGGCCATGAGTGTTGTCCGGAAGTTCCCCGCACCATCGCGAGGGTCTTGGCGGAAAACCCCGAGATGGCAAGACCGCAGTCTGAGGCGCCGCGCGTGGTAAGGAGACTTCTGTTTGGATTTGCGGTATCCGAACCAGTGGGTTGCGGAGGAGCGTGGTTCAGCGGGGCCCTTGTCAAGAGCTGTGGGTCTATTGGCGTATCCTTCATCCGCGTGACGAAGAGCGCCGCCTTGAGGCACAATGCGAAGACGAGGATTGAGGGAGGCCGCGTTTCTCCGAACACCTGCAGCTGAGGGTGTGGGCGTTGTTGCCCCCCGTACGATGCTGCGCGGCGGTGCGGGGGATTCCCTCTTTTGGCATTAGCTCTCGTTTTTTCAACACATTGCGTCCCCGACCGCCGTGCCCTCACGATCCGGCAGGCGTGCCGCCACACGCACCGAAAGTGCGGCAGGAGCGACCCCGCAAATTGCCGGAGAAGGAGCTCGTTTGCCTTGGGGCAGCCTCGCCAGTTCCTGCCATGTTGGCGACAGAAGCGTCCATGCACGGATGGAGCGGTTTACTGCTTTGGGGGTGGGGGGATTGTTGGCGGCTGGCGGGGACGGGTGCCAAACGCAATTCGCCCGCCGACGAGACCCCGATGGGATCACCACTGGTGGAGTTTCGCCGCCCAACATGTGGCTTTTAGCACCAAAGAAATGACGGACTGACCCGCCACCGCACGGCACGCCACGGGCATCAACCAGACATCGTGAAAACCGGCGAACGTGAATTGTGCAATGAAACAAGTCCGCATCCACTCCGCTGCCCGGCGCTGCCGGCAATTGGGCAAAACATGAGGCGGACACGTGAAAATTGGGGAAGCTGTGCCTCACGAAAAGGGTTGGCGCGGTTTCCCCCCCTGGGTGGAAAGGCTCTGCCCCCCAACAGCGCCTCCGCGCGGCGAGAAGGCACGAGGCTCCTCGCAGATGCAACGTAACTTTGATGCTGGTGGCAGGCGCCTCCTCACTTCTCATTATTGATCGATCATTTTGCTGGTTGGTTTGTGGATTTGTTATTTGCTGATTCTCGGCAGCGATGGGTTATTGAGCCACGGCGCTAGCCCGCGGCGGAGGCGTGGAGGGGTCGTGTTTCACGCCCTCCGCTGCAGCCGCCTCTCCGGGGGCCGGGGCTCCCCTTCACGTCTCCACTGAGCAGGGCGGACGTGCTCGACGATGGTGGCCGGCGTGTGGGCCGTCGAATTTATTTGAAGAATCACGGGAAAAAACAACAACAAAAAGAGGTTGGGGCCAGATCCCTTAGCCACGGCGGGACGGGTAGTAGCGCGCGTGCGTCTCCGCTGTTGCCAGCAGCCCCTGGGAGATGCTGCGGGGAGACTTTCTCCCGCACGCACGAGGCGCACCTTTTCCTTTGAAAGAATTCCTCCCTGCACTTCGCGCTGCTCCCACCGAGGGGCTGCGCCACCCTTCCTCATTTCAAGAGCCTCGGGCGGTGGTTTCTCCCTCGTCTCCCGCGCAACCGTCCGCCTGTCGTATTTCCACCTCGTCTTTCGCTGGCGCGGCTCCTCCCAGTTGCTGCAAAGCACGCGACTACTTCCTGCCGGTGTTGCTGCGCATGCCTCCAACGTCTTTGTCGCGGCAGCAGCAGCGGCGGCGGCGGTAACTCCAGGGCAGGGGCTTCGCTCCACAATTGGCCGCGACTCGGTTGTGGCCGCCCATTCTTTTCCCTACGACAACCCCAAGCCACGCCGCCCGTCGCGGAGGACAGCACGCGCAACAAAAGGATCGACACACCGCACAAATGCTTGTTTTATTTTGTTCCGCCCGCACACAGCAGCAAAAGGGAAACAACAGACCAACAAATACGCCGCGAGCAACAAAGAACAGGCGTTCATTCATTACTTTCGCCGTCCCCTCCTTCTGCTGGCCGCCAACGGCATTCGCTTGCCCCCCACAACCCGCCGCAGGCAGGGACCATACAAAGAACCCACAAAAGCACCGCAAACAGACGGTGCTGCAACGCCGCTGGTGTGACAGCAACGCAA
>NW_918169.1:0-3887 GCF_000209065.1 Trypanosoma cruzi
AAATTCCTCGTGTGAGCATCCCCGTACCAGCGTGGCCAATCCGCGACAATATCCCTTGCCTGTGGAATGCGGTGTGCCAATTAAATCAAAGGCCGCGCCGTGAAGGGATGTGCAAATTGCCAGAAGTGGCCGTCACACCTCCTGCACACACAAAACACGCGGGCCGTAGCGGGCAACGAATCCCAATGCCGCAGCATCCAAGGCTCCCACGTTCCACGTGTACACCTGAGGGGTACAGCCATGGCGGTGGTGCGCTCGAGGATAAGTGTGGAACGTGACTGGGATGGCTTGGTCCGTCACTTCCACCGCTAAAGAGACATCGATCCCCCTCTGCACTTGCACACACCAGGGCAAGCCGGAATCACGGCAATGCGTCGCGCCTCAATACGTAATCCCGCTCAACGGAGTTCCTGGAAACCTGGAGTCCTGCTACCACTCTGTCGCCGCTTTGCTCCTGAGAATTGTAATGCCTCCTGCATGCAAACCCACGGTAAGGCAGAGCCGCAATTCATTACTTCCAATAGGCGGTTCGCTGGATCCCTCCTCCATTGCACAAAATGAGCGCTGATTTCCTCGCACGCAACTCCACGAAATTACAGTCCGATACAACACAACATCAGGAGCAACAAGGGCGACAGTACAATCCCCTTCCACACAGTCATCATGAAACGGGAAAAACTCCTGAAAGCACCCGCTCAAAATAGAAACACGTCGATAGAAACAACAATCAACAATACCGTCGGTGCTGTTAACGATGGCTGGCTGTGGGGCGCAGCACATCCGTGGCTCCTCAATCACCGCACACCGCACGTTTGTCAGTTCCACGTGTTGCACGTCACAGGAGGGCGTGATCAATTTTGCCTCTCGCACTCGATGCACACTCGAGCAGGCTCTGTGCGTCTGAGCGGGTGTCACCAGCCATGGGCTGCAACGGCGCTGCGGGTGGTCGGTACAACGACGCAACGGTGGTGCCCGTGGCGTACGAAAATGACGTCCTTTCGTGGAGCTTCTGCGTCTCTTCGTCGCTCTCCTCGTCATCGCGCAGCAGTGCCTCCAGTCCGCCACGCTGCGGCTCGCGCAGCTCCTGCCAGTGGCGGTCCTCCACGTACCACACAAAAATGCCGTACACAGTGACCGCAAGCAGCACAGTGGTCAGCAGCAGCACGATCGCCACGTACGCCTTCGCACCGCCGTCGCTCGGCGCAAGGTGGTTTGCCGCGCTCACCAGGCATAGCACCGCAAGGAGCACAAAACTCGCCGTGCGCATCACCGTCAGGAAGGCCGAGCGCATCATGTTCGTGAAGGCAACCACGCCCGCGCCCGCAAGCAGCACAGCCGCCATGCAGAAGTACTGGACGTGGCAGCCTCCCACGGGCGGGTGCACAGCCGCAATCAGGCACACCACACACAGCACCGACAGCTGGAACACGCACCAGTACACGTGGCTGCCCCTCATGTTCGTCAGCATGCTGCCGTACATCCGCTGCTGCGCCGCGGGGTGCCAATACCCGACGGGGTACAGCAGGCGCTCGTGCAGCGGCTTCCTCAAAAACTGCCAGTACCTCTCGAAGCTCGCGCCCGTGTGGCGGGCAATCAAGTAGCACACGCCAGCAGGGAACGCCACGCCGTAAAGCACGCCAACAACGCCAATCACGCGGTGCTGCACGCGGGCACTGGGCATCGCCAGTGCAAACACGGAGCCAAAGAAGATGCCGAGGTGCATCGCGTGCGCCACGACGTACGTCAGGCTCGGGAAGCGCATCGCAGCCCACGCACTCGCCGCGCCCACGCCGCGCCATCGCTGGAAGGCGGCCGTCACACCACAGTGCACGCACCCGAACACAGCGGCGAGCAGCGCGTTGCCCACCACCATCCACAGCGGATCAAGGGCAGCGAACACCGACAGGAAGTACGGCAGCGCAACGGTGGTCGCACGCTCCTGCGCCGAGGCACATGACATCCTCGCTAACACGCCGAGCGCCTGCATCTCCAGGATGGAGCCCAGCCCGCCAGTCACCACCACGGCAACAGCCGCCGCACCCACAACAAAGCCGGTGATCGCCGAGAGGGCGCTGGCAGCGGCGGGCAGCGTGTTCGACCTGATCGTGAAAGTCCCAAGCAGCACACCCTTGCAGCCCCCGAACACAGCCACAGCATCGCAGCGAATGAATATCGTCTCGTCGGCAGCAATGAAGTAACCGCGGTGCACGGGCACAGCCAGCTCCAGGACGGTGGACGGATTAGTCGCGTTGCGCACCCACGTCGCGTTGCTCAGCATCGCTCCCCACGGACCACCGAAGCCGCTCGGCTGCGCCGTCGACACCGGCACGAAGCTCAGGTGCGTGCCGAGCTGCGGGTCGCTTGCCCATCGAAACGGCGGCGGCAGCGCCACCATCAGCAGTGTCGGGGCGGCGCTCCCACCGCCGCGGATGTCGTTCTGCGTCAGGCTCCCACCAGCCGCCGTCGTCGTCACGGCGAGCGTCGGGCACGCCACTTCGCTCCACCACAGCGTGCTGCTCACCGAAACTGTCGGGGTCCACGTGGGCGGCAGCGCCACCGTCTCCGTCACCTGCAGGGTCTCCGTCGGCCCGGTCCCCGTTGGACTGTAGTGCTCGGTGCTCTGACTCGGCGTCCACGTCGCCGTCAGGCTGCGCGTCTCCGTCAGCGTCGCCGTGTGGCTCAGCAGCGGCATGGCTGGCGTGCGGTTGCACCCGTCCACGTGCGGCAGGTACACCGGCAGGCAGTCGCGCCCGTACCCGCCCTCAGCACAGCGGCAGCCGCACGACCCCGACATCGCCCTCGTCGCAGCAGCAAAGCAGCTCACGTCGGCGTCGCACACGCCACACGCCACGGGGCGGAATTCCCCGATGATGCCGGCGGACCTGTAGTGCATCGGCTGCAGCGCCTGCCCGTTGAGCGTCAGGCACCCCACGACGAACTTTCGGCCGGCGCCCCCGAGCGCAACGGTGCCGTCCATCACGACAGGCCCACTGCCAGCGTTCCCGTGGAGCGTCAGCGTGCTCTGCACGAGTTCCGCACTTCGCGGGTACGACGGCACCGACAGAAGCCTGCCGCTGATGCTGTTGCCGCGCACCGACAGCCACGACCCGGACGCGAACGACGCCGACCCACGCAGCACCAGCAGCGCGCCATCGGTCAGCGCACCGGCGTTGTCGTTCACTACGACGGCGGACGCGTTGGCCTCAACACCGCTGTCGAACACCAACCCATGCGCGGCGTACACCTGGCTCCCCGACACGCGCAGCACAGCACCCCCCGACGCAACCACGCGGGCACTCGCGTACAACGCAAAGTCGCCACCGAGCACAGCCGCGTCCAGCGCGACACCGCCACCGACAAGCTCCAGCACTGAGCCATCCACCACCACCGTCCGCCCACCAGTCATCACGGTCACGAGGGCAACGCCGGACACAACCAGCACGGACCGCACGAGCCGCAGGCCCGACAGCACCAGCACCGGTGCGTACGGCGAGGACTGCGAGCCGGGAAGATACACAAGCGGCGTCGGCCTCGCGGCAACCAGCAGGGAGTCGGTCACCGTCAGCACAGACCCCGCGGGGAACGTGCCGGTCAGCACAAGCGCACCGTTCAGCGCCTCCACATCGCACACCGACAGCTCCACCGGCCCGCTCTCGTCGCTCCCCGCCGCACCCGCACCGCGCAACGCTCCACCGCCCATCACGTACAGCACGGCGCCGTTTAGCAGCGACACATTCTGCACAACAATCCGCACGCCGTCCCGCGCCATCCACGGCACGTAGAGCACCGGACTCACGCCGTCCAGCACAACGTGGCGCAGCGTTACCTCGCTCGCGCCGGCAGGCACAACGAACACCGACCGCACCGTCACGCCCTCGCGGACAAAC
>NW_918171.1:0-3893 GCF_000209065.1 Trypanosoma cruzi
GGCGGTCATGTTGTTGTTGCTTACGGGGTATATGATGATGGAATATTTTTATGCAATTATGGATGAGATTTAGATTACAGTCAAATGGTAATAAGAAAATATCATCAATATAATGATTATAATTTTGTAATAAATAATAAAGGCAATGGTAAATTAGAAAAATTATTCAACTTTAATGGCATAAGATACAACGGAAAGGATATTGATAAATTATTAAAAGAAAAAGGATATATTAAATAATGAATAAAATTAGTAAAAAGAAAAAAATTATTATTGCAATAATTACTATAGCGATAATATTATGTATAATAGGAATTATTTTAGGATTTTTTGGAGCCTTATCGAAAGGATATCATCATTTTTATGGATAAATCAATTAATCTTGAATAAAATAAATCTAAATTAAAATGAGTTTTGGGTCTAACAATTTATTCGATAATATTAGCAATATTTTTTATAGTTACTTTATTGTATACTCAAGATTTTTTAAACACTCAAGCTAGATCCGCAGCAAATAAATTAAAAAACTATGAAGAAGGTGTTGAAATTTTTTGATTCAAAGGCTTTAGAATTTCACTATTAGTAATCTTGTTTGTCTTAACAATTTTCTTTATTGTATTATTTGTAAAATTCTGAACTAAAATCAAAAAAAATAATAAAAAAGATAAAATAATATCAATAATCTTATTTTCAATTAACTTATTTTTATTATTTTTATCTTTTATTTATGTTGGTATTCTAATTCATTCTATTGATGTTGTTTTGTGAACATTAAAATACGGATGATGAGAGGGCGGAATAGTTGGAAAAGATAAATTAAGAATTGAAATAATCTATTATAACTATATAATTTGAATTGAAGCCGTGTTTTTTGTTTCAGGCAGTTTATTTACGCTTATTTCAATATTCCAAATTTATCACTATGGAAAAATGGTTCATAAGAAACTTTACTTATAATCTAAAAAAGTAAATAATAAAAAGTTGCTTAAGCAAAGCAACTTTTTATTATTATCTATTTATAATCTTCTGGTCTACTTAATACTTTAGCACCTGTTTTAGTAACAAGAATAGTATCTTCTACACGAGCTCCACCAAGGTCTTTAACATAAATACCTGGTTCAACGGTAATAACCATTCCTTCTTCTAAAACAACGTTACCAGATCTTCTTCCTACACCTGGTAGTTCATGAACATCAATACCAACACCATGTCCGGTAGAGTGAGTAAAGAATTTACCATAACCTTTTGATTCAATATAATCTCTACAAATTTTATCGATTTCAGATGTTTCGATACCTGGTCTAACCGCTTCTCTTCCTAATCTTTGTGCTTCGGTTACAATATCTAAAATTGTAACTAATTCTGGCGATTTAGGTTTTCCAAAGAAAAATGTTCTGGTAATATCACTTGCTCAACCTTTGTATTGGGCTCCAAAGTCAACCTTAACAATATCCCCATCCACTAATTTACGGTTTGTTGGGTGGTGATGTGGTTCAGCAGCATTTGAACCAAATGCGATAATTGATTCGAAACATTCTTTTTCTGCACCAAATAAACGCATTAAATATCCTAATTTATTTGAGGCCTCTAATTCAGTCATACCTTCAACTAAGATTTTCTTAAATTCTTCAAAAGCTTGTAATGAAATTAAACAAGCTTCTTCGATTTGTTCATATTCTTCTTGGTCTTTTTTAATTCTGAATTGTTTACCTTTTAAATTATGGAATTTAGCTTTAGGTAACATTTGTTTAAAATATTCTAATGTTTGAACTTGTAGATAATCTGCTTCGATACCAACATTTGCATATTTCTTTTTTTCTAAGAAATTAGCTAATGTATTTCCATTTGATTCTAATAAAATAACTTCAACATTCTTTGCGAACTTACTTGCATATTCAATGTATCTGCCATCAACAAATAAATAAGCTCTATCTTTTTCAATTACGATAAAACCATCACTTGTTTGAACGCCAGCGTATCATAATCTAGTTTGTGGTGCTTCTGAAATAATTGCATCTAATTTTAAATCACCAAAAATTTTGGTTATTTCTTGTTTTAGCATTTTTACTCCTAATACTTATTTCTTTTCTTTGTGACCTGTGTGCGCATTACATTTTGGACAGTATTTTGTTACTTCCATTTTTTCAGGGTGCAACTTTTTGTTTTTCTTTGTAATGTAGTTTTCCATTTTACATGATTCACATCTTAATGTTAAACCTTCTCTTGGCATAATTTTCCTCCTGATTAATTTTATGTGAATATATTTAATAATAAATATATTAAAAATAATAATAAATTATATTATAAAAACGTTTTAATTTAGTGTTTTTGTACAATTAAGCTTTCTTAAGAATTTATAAAAAAATAGTTAGTTGAATTACAACTAACTATTAAAGAAAGGTTCGTCATATGAAATTTGATCAGAATTATTTTTATCTTTACTTTTTGGACTTTCTGAATCTAATTTCTTTTCTTCGTTTTCTTCACTTTTAACTTCTGCAGATTCAATAACTATATCTTCTTTAGAAATTTCTTTTTTCTCTTTTACATTATTTTTCTGTGCTTCAACATCTAATATATATTGTTTAGTAATTCCTTTTAGATATTTACGTAAATAAATTATTCCGCTGATTCAGGCAAAAATAAGACCTAAAATTAAAGGGATATTAACATACAATAAATATAAGTTATTAGTTACATGTTTTCCGGTGTCAGGATCAATTTTCGTAAATCAAGGAGCTGAGACAGCTATTGCAATAATTGCTAATGAAACTATAATTGTTTTGATTTTTCCTCATCAATTTGCTGCTACTTTAATATCTTTTTTAACAGCATATACTCTTGCACCGTCAACAAATATGTCTCTAATAATGAATAGAATTACTATTGGTAAATATGAATAGTTCATTAATGAAATAAATAAGAGCATTAATGTTGTGGCAATCTTATCGGCAATTGGATCAAATATTTTCCCAAAGTTAGAAACTGTCTTTGTTTTTCTTGCTACATATCCATCAACAAAATCAGTAATCATTGCAGTAATAAAAATTAAAACATTAATTCAATAAATTGCGGATAATGCTATTGAATATTTTTGCTCACCAACAATTTTTATTCCGTCATATCAAAATGTTCCATTAAATTTTGTTACTAGCAAGAATGCTGTAGACATTAAGATAATAAATGGAATCATTAAAATAATTCTTAATACTGTTAATCAGTTCGCAACACCAAACCTTGTTTTATTTGTTTTCTTAGTTTTTTCTAGTTGTTTTTTATTTTTCTTCATAGAATTGTCTTTCAATAGATTCTAAAGTAATCTTTTCTAAGTTATTATTTCTTTTTTCTTCAGGAATGCTATTGTATTGATTTTTGAAAAACTCTAGTACATTATTAATTTTTTTCTCTCATAAATTAGGTTGAGTAATTGTTAATAATTCAGCATTTTCTACAAAAAGGCTATATTTTTCATCGTCTTTAAAAAAGAAAGCAAAATCATCTCTGTTAATTAATTTTAATAAAAGTCTTCTTGCACCTTCTTTAATTTGACCCATTTTATATAATGTTTCTTTTTCAACAAATTTATTTAATTCTTGTTTTGTAAAATCAATAATATGTTTGTATGTAATTATAAAATCATAATATAAAGCTAAAGTTTCAGCGTTTTTTTTATTTTCTAATTTTTCAGCTTTTCTCTTAGCACGTTTATTTTTAGTAGCTTTTCAAACAATGTAAGCAATTATTAATAATAAAACTACTGAAAGCAATGTATAAACTACAACTTGTCCGTTTCCTTGCATAGTATCTCCTTAATTAGTTTTAAAAATTATATATTGTTATATTAAATTTATTATAAATAAATTCAAATTAATGTTTTTGTTGGTATAAAATTA
>NW_918172.1:0-3895 GCF_000209065.1 Trypanosoma cruzi
GGGGCTCTCCTGTGACGAATACGGGAGTCGACCTCAATATTGGAGCGCCCGTGACGTGTTTGGAGTGTGCACCGTGCACCATGGACTCCGTGTGCTTTGCAGCGAGGACGAGCAGCATCAGCGGCTGTGAGTGTGTGTGCGCTGCTGGCGGCCACGGTGACACGTGTGTGCCAGCTGCGGTTCCGGACGGTCTTGGGCCGCTCCCGCTCCCTGACACGAAGGACACGGAGGTCCGCTGCGTGCACGGTGGCAGCATCAGCTCTTTGGACTATCCTGATCCCGGTGTGCGTGGTCTTTGCCTTGTCAACGTGACCTTCACTGCCGCGATCGCGCTGGACCTGTGGAGCTTTGACGCGCCGCAGCAGACACTCAACATCACGCTGCTGCAGTGCGTCCTTGTGGGACTGTCGATCAAGGGGAGTGGTGCGAGCGTGCACGTGAGCGTGACATCCTCGATGTTGGATTCTGGTGCATTGGAGTTTGAGGGTGATTTTGGCACGAGCTCCCAGATACTGGTGGTGGGCAGTACGCTTGTGACGACGTGGTGTTATGCCATTGCTTGTTCGAAGTTTACTCTTGGTGCGACCTCGACGCTGCTGCTACTCGGCAACAACATCGAGGGGAATAGTTACGCAGTTTATTTTATCAATGCTGCTGTTGTTGATAGTGGCGGGATCATTGTGAAGGGAAATACGCTGCGTGCAACGGGTGGGGTTGACAGTACTGAGACTGCTATTTATTTTAGCATTGCTGTTGTGAAGAACGGCAGCTACATTGACGTGGAGAAAAACTTGATGAGCGCGGTCAATGGCATTTATTTTTTTGGGGACATCATCGTGAGCTCCGCTGGGCTGCTGCGAGTGGCGGACTGCGACTTTGTTGGTAGCATGGAGCTTTTTGATTCCACACTGTTGTTTTTGGATGGCTCTGTGACTCTTCAGGGCGGTGCGCAGTGGCGTGTGGAGGGCAACGAAGTTGGCACAGATCCATTATTATTCTTTCCGTATTCTTCTAACAAAATTTGGTTGTTGGGCAGCGGCACCACCGTGGTGCTCGCAAACAACCGTCAGGTGGAAAGAAGCGCCTTCTTCGCTAGGACTTTTCCAACAAACACGTTTTTGGCGTCACCCGCGCGTTTTGTGGTTGGATGCAACCTGCAGGACGATGAGGAGGTGTTGTACGACGGTGTGTTTCCTGGGGAAGTGGAGGTGTTCAGGTGCGGCACATGCAACGACGACGCGGCGTGCTACATGTCCGGGACGGAGTCGGTGGACCGCGGCTCGTGCTTGTGCAGCTGCAAGGACGGATGGCATGGCGCGTCGTGTCTTCCCTTCGAGGTGCCCGACACGGTTTTGCCGCCCTTGCCGGAGAGAGCCGTTGACGGCGACACGAGCTGCGTGGTGAACCAGACGCTGACGGAAATCACGCTGACCATGTGGAAGACGCACCACTGCTACGCGGGTGTGATATTCAGCGGCGTGGGTGCTGTGCTGACGTTTTTCTTCGACAGCATGCCGCTGCATCTTCCCATAAACATCACGTTCACTGGGTGCACATTCCGCGACGGTGCCGCACTGCAGTTTGTTGGTGGTGCTGAGGCGGCCGAGTCATCCGGCGTCCTGATCCGCGTGAGCCGGACGGTGA
Source organism: Trypanosoma cruzi (assembly GCF_000209065.1). Lineage (NCBI taxonomy): Eukaryota > Euglenozoa > Kinetoplastea > Trypanosomatida > Trypanosomatidae > Trypanosoma > Trypanosoma cruzi. The sequence continues at coordinate 1,645 of NW_918172.1, forward strand.
TGCGGTCCTCTGTCGTTGTGTTTGCACTCGCCCTCCCGCAGCACTGCGACATCGCTGTCACGGAGGTTGACGCGGCGCAGTCTTCCGCGGTCTATTTGCCGGACACCGTGAATAAAATGCTGAGCGTAGTAATGCTGCACGACGTCGTGTTGACTGCGTCCTCGCTGTTGGTGAGCAACGCCAAAGCGCATGCATTGAGGTATGGGGGGTCTGGTTTGTACTCGACTGGGACGCTGACGCTGGTGGGTGGCAGCTCGCTGTACGTACGGTACTGCAGCCTTGATGGGTACGAAAACCTGTTGTACATGAATATTCTCAGTGTCCGCGACCACTCTGTTCTTGCGCTGCTCAACAATACGATGTCCTCCGGGACAAGCTTCCTGTATCAGTACTCCCGCTTCAGCGTGTCGGATCACAGCGTGCTGCGCGTGGTGGGGAACAGTGGCTATGTGTCCTGCGCCATATATTCGCTAAACTTTTGGGCCGTCCGCCATTCAAGCTGGCTGGATTGGCGCGACAACAACGTGGGAGTGGGTGCGATGTTGTACTACTCCCCCTTATCTGCTATGAGCATTGACGGCAGCAGTGTGGTGACGCTGACGGGCTGCACGATGGGCTCGACGGGGTTGTCGGTGCCTTTGCTATTGCAGGCTGACGCCGGCTACCGGTTCGTTGCTGGGTGCCTGACGGTTGCGGGACGTGTGGTGACGACGGCGGCAGAGCTGGCGCTCCACGGCATCACCAACGTGACGACGGTTGCTGCGTGTGGGCAGTGCACGAAGGACGGCGACTGCTTTGCTCCGCTGACGACGGCGGTCATTGACTGCAAGTGCCAGTGCGCTGCTGGAGGGCACGGCGATGTGTGCGTCCCGGCGTCTGTGCCTGCTGGCCCGCCACCACCGCCGCCAGTGCCGCCGCCATCACCCACGCCGTCACCACCGCCTGTTGGTGAGTGCATCAGCGACATGGTGTACCCCGAGGTGGCGCAGGCTGTGGGTGGCGGGCTGTCGTGGCGGGCTGTCGTGGCTGTGCTACCGCAACGTGACGTTCAGCGGGGGCGGCATGAGGCTGACGGTGCTGATTGGGGCGATGACGGGCGATGTGGTGAACGTCACGTTCGATGGATGCACGTGGAGGGACGGCGCCGTGCTGTTGCTCTTGGGCAACGCGCACGCCGCTTTGGGTTCGCTGAACATCGTCGTCACCGGCAACATGTTCGATGACGCGCTGCTCTGCCCGGAGGGTGTGTTTCCACCGCACACGAACATCACGATCAACGGGAACCGCTTCACGGTCACGAGGCTTATCCCTCGACCGGGTTTGGGAATTGACAGCCCGTCGTGTGTTGCGATGAATGGACTGGCGATCAGCAACGACTCCGCGGTGGTGATGAGTGGCAATGTGTTTCAGAGCGTGAGGGCACCGTCAAGCGCCATTCGCGTCGTTGGAACTGCGCTGAGGGTGTCGTGGCGCTCCCTGTTTGCGGTCGTGGGCAACACGTTTCATATGGCTGGCGGTGACAGTACGCTGATAAATCTTGAAGGGTCTAGCCAGTCCTTGTCGCTGAGTGTACGGAACAACTCTGCCGTGGTGATCCGAGGCAACGTTGTGACGAGGCCGGTGAAGTACTTCATGTTGTTTCTTGGGACCTTGCGCGTGGAGTCCCAGTCAGCGGTTGCGTTTCAGGGCAATGACATGCAGGGAAGCTCGACTGTGTTTTATTCAGGCTTTTCTTCCTGCATCTACTACAGCTCGTGGCTGCAGGTGAGCGGCAACCTCTGCCGTGAATCCCCATCGTATGCGTTTACTTTCTTTGACCCCACGGTGAATCTCCGCGACTCCACGGTGACTGTGTCCGGCAACCAATTTATGTCCAACAATGGAGTGACCAAAGCGCTACTGATATCTGCAGTTTCTAGTGTTCTTACAAACGGAGCGATTGTGGCTGCGTGCAACACTGTGAACGACGGGGGGGAAGCGAACTACAGCATTCCGTCCGTGTACAATGCCACAATCCTGACCTGCAGCGACCCATGCACCCTCGCGGCTTCGTGCTTCCCCGCGTACACGACGACGGTCTCGAGTGATGGCTGCGCCTGCACGTGCGCGGAGGGCGGCCACGGCGATGCGTGCCTGCCCGTTGCTGTTCCCGAGCCACCGAGCACCGACGGCGCCGACTTGTGCGTGCGTGACGTGAGTGTGGATGTGGAGGTGAGCGCCGTTTTCGGGACGTCGGTGGTGTGCTACGTTG
>NW_918179.1:0-3917 GCF_000209065.1 Trypanosoma cruzi
TGTGCTGCATTGTCTCTCCTCGTTCTGTGTGTATGCGTGCACACCCGACATGCACGTGCATATGTGTTTTTTGTCGCATACAAGATGCAGCTCATTCATAACTTCCCGAGAGAGCGGAGGGAAATTGTTTTATCTCTGCGTGCATTATCGCTTTTTTTTTTCTGGGTGTGCTGCATCAGGTGGTGTGTGCTGTCCCGAAGTCCTGCCTCTCTCCTCCTGCCTGTTTGTTTTCCGTCCGGTGTGGCACTGCGGTGCACGGGCGAAGCAGTCGTTTGGATTCTTTTGCGGTGCGTCGCGTCTCACGCTTTGCTGCGCCGTTGGTTTGTGGGGGACGAAGTTGTGCCACGACGCGTGGGGATGATGCCAGCCGCACAGAGCGCAAGGAGGACGTTGTGACGCCGTGGGGTGTTGCCGCCACGGGCCCGAGGGGTGTAGACTATGACCGCGTCCTCACAAGATTCAGGTCGGAGCCCGTTGATGAGCCCCTTCTGCAGCGGCTGGAGGAAACATGCAACGGACGGGAGGAGCACGCGCAGGCAACCAGCACCGCACAAGGGGAGGCGGGACGAATGGCATTGCACCATTTTTTCCGCCGCGGCATTGTCTTCTCCCACAGGGATTTTGGAACCGCCCTTGACTGCGTGCTTGCGTCCTTTGCGACGGGGACACACCGCGCGTACTTGTACACTGGTCGTGGACCGAGCGCGCGGTCGATGCACATTGGCCATGTCATACCGTTCTTGTTGACGCGGTAACTGCAGGATGCGCTCGGTCTTCCGTTGGTGATCCAGATAACCGATGATGAGAAGCACTTCTTCCGCGACATTCCCGTCAGCGGGGAGAGGGCGAGCGGGTTGGTGGTGGAGAACATAAAAGACATCATTGCCTTTGGCTTCGATCCACGCAAGACATTTATATTCCGCAACACGGTGTACATGGGGGACATGTACCCAACTGTCGTGCAGGTGCAGCGCATGTTGACGCTGAGCGCTGTGAAGAACGCATTTGGCCTGAAGGATAGCGACAATGTTGGAAAGGCAGCCTTTCCAGCGGTGCAGGCCGCACCGTGTTTTAGCAGTGCCTTCCCCCGTGTGCTACGACGGCTAGCTGGGACCCGCCGCCGAAGTGCATCATTCCCTGTGCAATTGATCAGGACCCTTTTTTCCTTTTGGCACGCAACGTCGCGCCGCGTATGAAGTGCTGCGCCCCCGCGCTGCTGCACACAAAGTTCCTCCCCGCACTGAAGGGAGCGCAGTTCAAGATGAGCAGCAGCGCCGAGGGGAACGGAGTCATCACACTACACGACACGGAGCAGGAGGTGCGGAAGAAGCTGCGCAAGGCCTTCTCTGGTGGGGGTGGCACGTTGGAGGACATGCGTGCGGAGGGTGTCAACCTGCACGCGGACGTGGCGTACCAACTCATTCGGTTCTTCTGCCCCGACGACAATCTCCTCGCGGAGGTGACGTCGAAGTACAGCAGGGGCGAGATGAACAGCGCCGAGGTAAAGGACCTCGCCGCGGATGTCGTTGTGCGGCACGTCTTGTCGGGGTGGCAGGCGCGGCGGGCTGGCGTCACAGATGCCGACGTGGAACACTTCTCCGGCATCCGCAGCATTCTTCTGTGAATGCCGGCAGGAGTGAGGAAGGGATGATGGGGGCGAGAGGGCGCACATGCAACGGGAGTGGTGTGGCTGACTGTGGTGTCCGTGAAGATGATGCATGTGGGTGGTGGCGCGCTGGTTGTTGTGGTGCCCACCGCGTATATTTGTTTGCTGTGGCTTCTGCTGGACTGCACGTGAACGCCTGGTGTTCCCCTTGCAGTTGTACAACAAGAATTTTAGACCAACAGTAGATAGGGGAGCTATTAGACTGCAATGGGGCGGGGGCCGCACCACGATGGCACGCGCCACGGGAGAGAAGGATGGCCGCGGGATTTTTCGAGGGAGGAGGGGTGCGGCATTTGCTGCGGGGATCGTTCAGGAGACGTAGCGGACGCTTCTGCCGCTAGGGGCTATGCCACTCGGGCACGTGACGCGCTGCGGTTCCCAAACGTGTGGCGAGCGTCTGGCGAGACACGTTGCGTGCGCTGCCGGAGGGAAGGGCCGCTGCTCTGCATGACTATTTGAGCACTACGGGGCGCACCGCATGCTTTGATGGTATTCTGCGGGAATGTGGACACCTCGTCGACCACGGACCCCGTGAGACACTGAAGTTCTACGCCGTTACCTGCCGTGGTGCGACCCCGCATGAAGGCCTCTGTGCCGATCCCGCGAGCAGCATGGCGGCACCGCAGTCCTTCGGTCGTGACGTTGTGACGCCGCAACAAGCAGTAGAGCTGGGGACAGACGAATACGCAGCCCTGCGAGAAGGCATGGCGCGTCGTCTTAACTGTGAGGGTGCGGTGGTGTACGGCTGCAACGAGGCGGGGGTTGTTGTGCGGATGTGGAAGCAGCGTTCCCACGCATACGCAATGGAGCGTGCGGCACAGGAGGCCATCGTCACGCACCGTTTGTGCGGTGTGGCGCTCTGCTCGAGGCTCGCAGGCAGGCTCGCCGGGCTGCCAGAGGAGGTGCGTCAGCGCCTCGGCGACTGGGAAGCGGAAAGCCTCGACTACCTTGTGCGGTTTGCAGCGTGGCTGCAGGACCTGCGCCGCCGATGGATCACGTTGCAAAACCAGTTCACGCAGTGTGTTGCCGCCGATGCGCACGTGCGGTCCCAAGTGATGCACTACGAGCCGTCACCAGCGACCCCGATGCTGTCGTCTGCGTTGTTCCGCAGGGCTGCGGCAAGTCCACATTCTCCCGCACCCTGTACGCTCTGCTGCGCCAGGCAGGGCTTTCGCCATGTTGGATCAACCAAGACGAGGCCGGCGGAAGGCGGCAGTTTCTTGGCGCCATTCGGCGCGCGCAGCGAGGTGGCCACACGCACCTTATCATCGACAAGATGAACCCCGATGAGACCGCACGCGACGACTACGCCGATCTCGGGCTCAGGGCATTGACAGTGGTATGGTCACACCCCGATGGCACGGATGCACTAGTGGACATCTGCTTCGACCGAGTCCGTCGCCGTGGTTCTGCCCACCGCACTTTCAAGGCGGACAGAGGGGAAGGGCGGCGCGTGCGTCAAACGCTGCTGGGCTGCGCGACGCGGTGCCGTCCACCAACCGAGGGGCCGCTGATTGAGGTAAGCGTGACAGACGACACTGCCACCATTGCACGGCGCGTTTGGGCTGAACTTTCCGCACGTGGTTTGACGGACATACCCGAAACTCAGACACTCGACATGGCGGCAGCATTGGGCGTGGCGAACGCCTGCGAGTCTTTTCTGTGTCGTTTCCCCTGCCACGTGGAGTATGCCGCAATTCAGATTGCGTCACCCGAGAGGGTTCTCGAGCTTGTGCCGCCAGAGATGCTGGACGGCAAGAAGGTGCAGAAGGCCTTCCATGTGACGACGCTGTACCTGGGTCGTGACGCCTGCAAGGACCCTGTCCTGCTGCAGCAGCTGGTTGGGCTGCTGGGCGAGTCCATTGAGCTCACGCCGACGAGCGTCGCGTCTGATCCGAAGGGGACGGCGATCGCGGTGCGCAACGAGGGAGAGTTTCCCTGCGAAAATGTTCATCCACACATCACCATCGCGAACGCGCCGGGTGTTCCGCCTGCGCACAGCAACGAGCTGCTGGACGATTCCCATGCGGATGACCCGTGCCGCACCGTCGACAGTCTCCCCGCCGGCACACGTGTCACTGGGACATTTGTCTTCAGGTGGCCGTGAGGGACACTGCGGTGCTCGCCGCTGGCTGCAGTGGCATCCTCTGCCACCCCATGCTGGGCTCGTGGGCTGCTGGTGGCCGTGGTGGTGTAAGCACCTGCTTTGTGACTGCATCGCCGAGTGTAGTGCATGGCGTTCCCACACTCC
>NW_918181.1:0-3921 GCF_000209065.1 Trypanosoma cruzi
CTGAGATGCGTGCAATCAAGGACAGGATCCCCGTTTCGACGTGAGCTCCAGAACCACAAGTAAAAATTGCTCCTAAACCTGTTGCACCTGCGGTGCTTGGCCCACGGGAATTACCAGCAGCACCGGGGAGGACAACTGTGGGGATAACCGCCAATACCCAACATGCGCCAGCGGGACGCTTGACTACTGCTGGGAATGAAGGGACGGCACGAGAAAAGGGTGATGGTGGGGCAAATGGTGATGCAGGTTCCGCGTACGGGAGGGAACTGCTGCCGCTGCTGCTTCTGCTTGGACTGTGGGTATTTGCGACTGCGTGAGGATTGTGCGGCCTCAGTGTGGGACACTTGCGCCCTTCCTCACACCGACGCACATCCGGTAATGAATTACTCTCCGCAATTCTTTTCTTTTTTTCTCTCCCCCTTTTTTTTCTTTTTGCCTTGGGGCAACCATTATGAACGTTTTTATTTTTTTTATTTTTTTAATGGTTTAATTTGCTCAAATTTTTAATTTTTATTTTTCATTTCCAATCCCTTCTATTTTTTGCTTTTGGGGCAATCACTATGGACTTTTTTCTTTTCTACTCTTACCTCTTTAATTGTTTCTTCTGCACTCTTCCTGCGAGGGGTGCCGTGTGTTTCCGCCCAACTGCTCCACTCGCACACCCACCGACACGCTCATGACGACGGCCCTGTGCGCCTCGCCTGCTGCACGCATGAGGAGGGGCCGCGACGAACGGCGCGCTGAGGGAGCCGTGACGTGTGGGCGTGCGACGAGGGCCTGTGGGGCGGAGCACACATTTCTTCCCTCCTGTTTTGTTTTCTTTGAGTTCAGGGCTGGCAGACACCCGCAGCGCCACACACACACACACAGCCACACCCTGCCGCCGTGTTTTTAAGATTTTTAGTTTTTTTGCTTTTCGTGTGCATTTCACGCGCTGGCAGTCCCGTCAGCATTTTTCTCCCTCCTGATGATTTCTTTTGCTGCGCTCACTCCCCGATGGAGTGACGCGACTCCCGTCATGTCTGCGTGCTTCTCTCAGTCCCCACACACACGAGTGACTGTGCTTTGCGGGCCGCACTCACACGCCGATGAGAGGGCTGAGGGGAGCAGCAACACGCAGATGACCCCATGAAATATAAACGATGTGCGGACACACGGAGGTCGGACGGTTGAAAGGCATGCAACCATTTTTTAAATCTTTTTTTGCGGGCAAAATATATACAGACAGTTCGGTGTGGCCACACGGCAGCTAGGCGAATTTATTATTATTATTACTTTTTTCCTTTTTTCTTATTTTTAAATTTGTTTGGAACAGTAATAGAGGACGTTATTATTTTTTTTTTTTATGACGGGGTTTATATAAGAAGGGGGTGGCTAGGGAAAGTTTTATTTTGTTTTGAATAAATCTTCTGTGGTTTGCCGCTGATCGGGCTGCAGTGCAACCCTGAGTTTGAGCAGCCCTTCCATTCTTCTTTCTTTGGACATGCGCCTCTGCTGTGCATTTGTGTTTGTGCGTCTCTTCAGATACTTTGTTTCTTTTTTCTGTCTTTTTTCCTTTTTGCGTGACAGTGGGCACACACAACCACACGCGCAGGACACACACATTGCAGTGCAGGCGGATTCTTCTTTTGTACTCGGTGCTGGCAGTTGCGTGTGGCTGCTGCTCCCCCGTTGTGCTGGTGAGGGAGGAGGCGCGTGACGGCGCCCGGTGGAGAGAGAAGGCGCTGACCGCTGCTGACGGTGACGGTCTTGGCTGCAGGTAATCTGACGGGATGGCGTGACTGGTGTCACAGTTAACCGAGATGGATGAGGACCGCACCGCATCTCTTTTTCGTCTCATCATCCTCTCAGTCCACGGCGGACACACACACGCAAAGTGCGGCGGCGGCGCGACCACCATCCGTACGGCTGCGAGCCAATCGGACTGTGCAGTTGATGTGGATCCTTTTCCCCCGTGTCTGCGTACAGCCGCCGTGCTTCTCCATTCTTCTTTTTCTTCCTGTGTATGCCGTGCGCGTATGAGTTCGCTGTTTCTTTTGCAGTGCCGACTCATTGGTCACACCAGCGACGCTAGTGGTCATGTTTGTTTTTGCCGGGACCCTGTTACTTGGGACGGCGGCTGTGTGGGGCTGCGCGGGCGGTGGGAGGGTGATGGTGCTACTGAATTGATTGCGTCTGCGCGGTTTCCTGTTGGCGTTTTTACTGTGTTTGGGATTTTTTGTGGCCGGGTGCTTCTGCGTGCCACTGTGTTTGGTTACTGTGGTTGCTTCCTTTTATTCCATTTTTGACCGCGCAGTTGGAGTTACTTTTGCTTTACCAGCACAACTATCGTTTCAAGGTGTTAGGGATTAATTGCAGTATTAGGTTTAGAATTATTGGGATAACGACCTATCGGAATCGTGTATCTGGATTTTCCATCTGTAGAAAGGGATTTGCTAGGCAGGAGTTACGGTCGACGGGGTGAGTGCGACGCAACTCGACAGCCCTGCTGATACGTGTCTGGGTCGGTGGATGCGGTCTTCTGTGGGTGCGTGTCCGCGCAGCCGGCACCGTGTGCGGCACAGTGCCATTGCGGCTGTGCGTGCGGCGCTGCTCGTTGCGTTGGCGCTGGTTGCTGCTGCTGCGTGGATGCCCGCAGTGCATGCGGTGGTGTTGCGATTGCGAGGCGGCACGGTGGACAGAGGCATCACGGTTGGCCGCGCCGTGGACACGGTGCTGATGGACGGCGTGTACATCACGAACGCCGTGGCAGTGGTGTTCGACGTGCCGGCGATGCTTCCCGGCGCGTTGCGCATCGAATTGAGGAACTGCGTGTGCGACGGCGGTGCGCAGATCTACGTGCGGGGCTACAGCGGTGAGCCGGCGAGTGACCGGAGCCTGGAGGTGAGCGTGAGCGGGCTGTCCGGCGACTACTGCTCGCTTGTGTTTGTGCACAACCTGCCGGCACACACGAACGTGACGGTCCGTGACTCGACGATTGTGACGGCGGGGCCGATGCGCTACTCGCAGCTGAGCGGGCTGACGGACGCGGTGGCGTCGCCGCTTTTGCTGTACGCGACGTCGCTGTTGCATTCGCAGCTGCGTGTGAGCAACACTGTGCTGAGGTCGTTGCAGGCGGGCGGGTCGGCGGTGTACGCTGGCGGCGGTGTGGACCTGCTGTCGAGCGCGGTATTGCTTGACGGCGTGTCGCTGGAGGCGTCGGGCGGTCCGACCGCGTCCGCGATGCATGTGGGGTCCTCGTCGCGTCTCAGTTTGCGGAGCCACTCGGTCTTCTCCGTGACGAATGTGTCGGTCGTGAGCAGCGGCGGCGGCATTGTGCTTGGAAAGCGTGTTACTGTGTCCGACTCGGTGCTGCGCTTCGTGGGCGTCGAGGGGTCTGCTGCGTCCTCGCTGGTGCGTTGCGACGGTGGGACGATCGATGCCGGCGGGTGGCTGGAACTGCACGACGTGTGGGCGGTGGGCGAGGCGTCGTCTGTGGCGTCGCTGTCAGGGGTGACGCTGAACGGCGGCGCCGTGTCGATTGCGCGCTGCGCTGCCACCGGCGCTACACTTGTCTCCGGGCTGACGATCACGAGCGGCGTCGTGTCGGTGCAGTGCAACCGTGCCGGCGGCCGGGTGCTGCAGAGCAGCGGCGACTACCGCATGGCCAGCCTGTCCTCCGTGAGTGTGGTGCCGTGCGACGGCTGTGCGGCAGCGCTGGCGTGCTTTGATGCGCTGACGGCGTCGTTCTCCGAGTGCGTGTGCAGCTGCCGCGCTGGCGGTGTGGGCGAGGCGTGCCTGCCGTTCGACGTGCCGGTTGCGAGGGCCGGCGGTGGTGGTGGCGGTGCGGGAGACTGCGTGAGTGGCGTGACGCTGACGGAGTCGGTGACGGTTGGCGGCGGGCGTGCGACGGCGTGCTTCGACTCGGTGGTGTTCAGCGGG
>NW_918182.1:0-3925 GCF_000209065.1 Trypanosoma cruzi
TCCTCTTGTGGCGACAGTGTCATTCACAAGGAGCCGAAGGGAAACAGCTCTATCCCTTTGATGGGTGTGAGGATGAACGATGCACAAGGCACCCTGCTCTTTGGTCTGTCGTACACCCACGAAAAGAAGTGGAATGTAACATTCAGTGAGAGTCTTCGGAATTCCTCGGCGTATGGTTACGGTGTTGGATGGGAAACAAACAAAAAATATCAGGTGGCACTGGAAATGCATCATTATGATGGCGTGAGTGTGTACGTGGATGGGGAGGAGATATACTACACCAAAGATTATGAGGACGGGGAGGATTACAACTTTACTCAAAAGTTACGAACGCTGTTGAGGTCCCACGGCATCTCGCACTTTTACATTGGCGGGGACAATACGAGCAACTCGGACGAAATTAATGTGACGGTGAGCAACGTCCTGCTGTACAACCGCGCATTGAACGAAGCAAAGCTCAATGCGTTAATGAAGAGGAACGCAGTCGCTGCTGCAGCGGCGAAGGTGCCGGCCCAGGAAGTTGCGGCTCAAACTACCAATGTGAGTGAACCTTCTCGTCATCCCGCCAATGTGCCCGTCGTCACGCCTGAAGCACAGCAAGACGCCACATCAGCACCACGAAGTCAACACTCACCAGCGCAAACATCAGAAAGTGAAAGTGGACCAGCAGATTCCAAGCAAACATCTTCTGATATCATTGACCTCTTCACCTCAGCTGGTGTAGGAAAGGTGGAAGAAGAGGCACCCGGCAGCGGTGCCTTGGCGCCTGCATCGTCACAAACGCAGAACGCGGGCAGTCATGAGTTACTTGGAACCGAGATGCCTGTCAGTGGGGAGCACTTTCCTCCCAATGTGGATTCACCGCTGACGGGGCAGGTGGACACAGCGGATGAAGAATCTCCGCGGAACGGCAACACCGACGATCAGGCGCCGCACAGCGTTTCACCTGATGTTTCGGAGAGCGTGGGCACGAACAGCGGCCCCGATTCATTCAGCAGCACTAACGTGTCGGGTGGCGCTGATGCCGCGCCGACTCCTTCGAGCGCAGCGCCTGGGGAAACCAACGTCCCATCGGAGCTCAACGCAACAATACCCTCGGACCACGACATTTTGCTTGAGTTCCGCGATTTGGCGGCCATGGCTCTAATTGGTGACAGCACCGTGCATGTGTGTGTGTCTCGGGTGTTGTTGTTGCTGCTTCTGGGGTTGTGGGGCACTGCGGCTCTCTCCTGAGGTGTGAGGGAGGGTGGAATTGCGGCTTTTAGTGGAACAACAAATGTGCAGCTTCCCAGCACTACGCAATCAAATGTCAAGAATACCTCTTTTTTCTTTTTTTTATTTTTTTTCTTTTTTTACTTTTTTTTTTTTCATTTCTTTTTTTCTTTTCTTTTTTTTTGTTTCATTTCTTTTTTTTTTTTTTTTTTTTTTTGTTTCATTTTTTCTTCTTTTTTTTTGCTGGTGCTCTGTTGAAATAGCCAGCACCCCTGTGTGTTTTCCCCCCAAATGGTCGCTTGCTGCACATCGTCATGAGTGATGTGTTTCCCCCTCTTGTTTGCTTTTGCTTTTGTTACCCACACGCGGTGCCGGCCTCATTGTCGTGCGTCCCACGGACTGCACGAGAGGAGGAGTGGAGGAGCAGGCCGGATGCCGCATGGAATGTGAAGAATTTTGTGTGGGCTCGTGGAACAATGTGTTTTTTGTTGTTGTTGTTTTTCTGTGTGCGGACAGTATGTATGAACTCAAAAACACGGTCGTATTGTACTCCAGAGGAAACGAAATTAAAGTCGCGCCAAATCGCTTTTTTTTTTTTTTTTCTTTTTTTTTTTTTCGTTCGTTTGTTTCTTTCTTTTTTTTTTTTTTTTTCGGGAGTTCTGCCGGGCCCCCACATTTTTTTTTTCTTTTGTTTTTATGTTTTTTTCTTTTTTCTTTTTGGTAAATCGTTACACCTCTTTCCGTCTGTGCCGTGTTCACTGTCATTGTGTGTCTCCGTGTCCCTTTTATTGTCTCTCTGCTGGCTGTGCTGCTGAAATGCCTCCATTTCTTCTAATTTCTTTCCTGCTAGAGGCACCGATGGTCCGCGACGACGATTGTTTGTGTTCCCCATTGCGAGGGCACGGGGGTGACTGGGCGCCGGCCTGCTGAGTGCATTCGGGGGAGCGGATGGTGTGCGCCGTGCCTCACTGTGAGTGTGGGATGCCACCCGCCACGACCTGCTGTGAGGCGTGATGCCTATCCGTCGGGGAAGCGACAAGTAAAGGACTGCGGCGTGTACTTGGATGCGTCCCGTCCCTCTTGTTGCGGCCGTGGGTGTGCTGTGCCCATGGCCCTTCGTTGCGGTGCGACGGGATTTTCCTACCCATGTCTTCACCCTTGTGAGTGGTGGAGTGAATGGAGAGAGGCTGTGTGTGCGTGTGTGCGAGGTGCCCGTGTGAGTTGTGATTTCCTCCATTGTTATTTATTTGCCTCGGCTTTGTGTGATGGTCCTTTGGTTCTATTATGTGTGTTTTGCGATTGGCGGTAAATGAAGTGTGTGGACGAGCAGAAGACTATGGGCTTGTGAACGGAATGCTCGCGAGGAAGGCTGGCTGCCCAAATACATGTATATCCTGATTGAAAGGATATATTTCTTTGGGAGTTTTTCCTATTTTATGAATCTTTTAGAAGACCCCGATGGTAGCAACCAGGGAACCGATAACTTCTGGATGAGTTTTAATTGCTTTTGTTTCCGCCGTCCCACCCGCCCCCTTTGTGGTTCTTACCTTGCGGCGGGGTCTTGCGGCTGGAGGAGCCCAAAGTCTTCCACTTTTTAGGTTGTGAATACATACATACACACACGAACACTTATATATATATATATATATATATATATATATGTACATGCACGTCCAATCCGAATGGAGCGATCAAGTTACGATAGTAGCCACCATAATGTGCATATATAAATATGCGCTCACTTGGTGTAAACACTCATTGGGGATTTGGCGAACCCCCGCCCCCACACCATTCACCCCTTCTCATTCCCTTCTTGTGTGAATCCTATTGACAGCCGCAGGTCTGGTCAGCGGCCCAAGTGAATATTCTAGGAGCTTTTTGTGTGTGTGTGTGTTTGCTTTTGTCGTCACGGCAATTTGGCTTTTGTTTTTTCTGTGATTTATTTTTTGAAATTTGGGGCGCTCTTGCCTGTGATGCTTGTGGTTTTTTTTTTCCTACCGTTGTTGTGCTTCCTCCTTTTGAGGGAGGGGAGGGGAAGGAATCGGGGTGTCAATCATGTGCGCTACTTTCCTTGCGCGTTGTTGGGTGATCGCAGCAGAAGGAGTAGGATTTGGAAAGGACAGAAATGACGGATTACTATCAGAGTCTTGAACTCCCACGCGATGCGACGCAGGAGCAAATCCGAAGGAACTACCGCCAGCTGGCGTTAAGGTTTCACCCTGATAGGGCGGGACCGGAGGGGGCGGAGAGGCTCAAGGAGGTACAGTCGGCGTACGAGGTGCTCTTGAATCCCCAAAAGAGGAAAATATACGACAGGCTTGGAGCCAGATTTGTGGATAATCCGGTCTCGGAAGTGCTGATTCTCCAGCTTGGGGGACGTTTGATTTTGTGCATTATGGCATGCACACCTTTTTTAGCAGCATCGTTGGTTGTTATTTTTACTGCTTTTCTTGTTGCATATGTTGCAGGTCGTCTTGTGGCGTGGGATGCTCATTCTGTGAACGACCACAGTCGAGCCTATTGGAACTACGTCAAGGTCTTTTCACCGCTGCTCATTGTTGACATCATTATCGGTATTCCAACGCTGGTTGTTTTTTTTCGTGTCGATGTGCACGTTACGTGTGGGAGTCTTCTCGTGGACGCTGATCGTACTTCCTCTTATTGTGCTCACCGTTCTTGTGCCTGTTGCCAAGGATGCAAACGACATGACATC
>NW_918184.1:0-3936 GCF_000209065.1 Trypanosoma cruzi
CAGCAACGCGACGTGCAACCAACCCCAACACCGCCACATTATCGCCCTTTTTTATTTCATTTTATTCACGTTGTCGGTCTGTTTGCCTCATCACCGACACAAAAAATAAGTGCACACCTCCACAAAAGAGAAGGAACAAAGAGAAAAGGAAGCACGATGCCACCGTCCCGCCGCGGGTCAACACTCTCCTCCACCCACCACCATTGCCGCACAGGGGACCGCAGTCACATCGCAGAGTCAGCACCACAATGTGCACCACACCATCGTGCAGTGAACGATGGGCCGCACGCGGCCACGCAGCGCACCGCTCCATTTTCCCACCACTCAAGTGTTGCGTGCCCACACAAAGTAGCAAACAGAATCAGAGTGCATAGAAACCCTATCAATCCCCCTCACTCGCTGAAGTACTTTACTTCGCATGGAGTGGCATTTAAGCACACAGCAGCAGTATCAGGCTGCATGGAATATCCCTGCCAACCCTGTGAAAAGACACAACAACTCTGCGGAGTAAAAGTGGCAGCTCCTCGGTGTTGCCCGCAGTTCACATGGCAGGAAGAATTCCACGCACGCATAGTTCCGGACACCTCGCTGTTTGAGTGCCCAACAGAACATGTGAAGAAAACAACTGCGCGCAAGATGGAATTAAATACGTGAAAAAGTTGGACTGCTTTCTCCGATGGCGTTGGCGAGCAGTCCCACACAATCCAATCAAAGTGGCACGCCGGACAGAATGGCGTCCGTCAATCAATAAAAAAATGCGACACTGAAAGGAGCAGAGAAGAGTTGGCGCATGCAATTGCCAGTGACAACTGTGAGCAAACCCGCCAGCACCAACTGAGGTGCCGAGGAGCACGCTTGTGTAGAACTGGCCGTCAGGAAGAGAGGACAAATAAAACAAAAGGGCAGCAAACCCTCTCGTTCAATGTCTCCTGACCGCGACACCAGAATCAAAATACCATGGACGATAAGAGCGGCAACGCCTTCTCCAAGACATCTTGTCAAGAAGCCGCAGGACCTCAGGAGAAGGGAAGAAGGCAGCGGCGGTAGCCACAGCGGGGGAGGCAATAAAACGGCTGGCAGGCACCTTCACGTCGACGCGCACACCACATCCGAGTGGGCTGGGAGCACAGATCAAACCGCTCGGAAACACACGCTTCAAATCCGCAAAACAAAGTCGCAGTGAATCGACAGGAACTCCCCGCCCAAAACAAATTTAAAAAGTAGCGTTTTTCAAGGGGGAATCCGCTTTTCCGACGACGGCACAAACGCCTCGCAGGAATTTCTTGCAAATCTCCCTTCGCAGGTCCGCATGAAAACGCAGCGGAATAAAAAGAAAGGCGCAACGACGCAAAATAATAATCCTCCCAACCGACCAGGTGGCAGGCCGCCCTCGCGCAAGTGGACAAAACACAACTTCACTCCGGTCTTGTGGTGGTGGTCGTCTCGCAACCTTTTTTTCATTCTCGTCGCAGTGCACATCCCCCTCCCACAAATCATTTGTTCGGGCCACGTTCCTGCGGCCAAACATCGCGCTGCTGGATCCCGCGGCACAGTCCTCGGCACAGAAGTGAGGAGAGGAAGAGGGACCGCAGAAGGTGCGAGCAAAACCTTCGGAGGCACCCACTGGGCCAACGACGACCATCACTGCGGGGTGTGTGGCCCTTCCGTCGTTCACCTCAAATTGCACTTCTACGCCTCCTCGAGCAGCAGCAGCCGCATAAATACACCGCTCCACTAGAGGCCGTAGCCAGCCATTGCAGGAAGACCACTGTGCCCCAGTGCTATGAAACCCGAATTGCATTGACAAGCCACTTCGGAAAATCCTGTCGCATCCTCCCCCAATTATGAGGAAACACATCCGTCGTGCATGTGTCCACCGCAGCCAAATGAATCCGGTCCAAATACCCTCCAAATCAAATTCCCCTTTCCTCAAGCCATTCCTTCATTCCATACGCCCTGACCCTCATCCGCACGCGCTCACTCACACAAACCGCCATAGACAGATGGTGGCCGCCCAATGCTCCGGAAAAACATGCCCAGCACGCACGCGCACAAAAAATGACATGCGCAAACGCACGGCACGACGGCGGAGAAGCGCACACCGAAAGGATGCGGCCCTCCACAGCAGTCGCAGCCCACCGCGCGCATCACACCCGCAGGAAGAGTGACTCGCGGTGCGCGCTCCCTCTCTCCTCCTTCCCTTCATGCCCACGGAGGAGGCGGCAGCCACCCGCAACCGCCAGCACACGCTACAAAAGAAGCATCAAAATCCACTGCAATGTGCATTTTGTGCGTGCATGTGGTTGTGTGTGCCTGCAGACACACGAAGCAAATAAGTAAAAACAGGAGCAGAGCATGTGAAGGGACGCACAAACAAAAACGTACAGCAGAGGTGCATGGCAGAAATAAAGAGAAAAAGACTGCTCAAGCTCATGATATTGCACTGCAGACAACGCAGCGGCAATTCATAAAAAATTTATTAAAATTTTAAAAAAATTCATCTTCACCTGTCCACACCTCACACTTTGGAAACAATAAGAAAACGAGAAAAGATAAAAAGAAAACAATTTGAAAAAAGCCGTCCTCTATTACGGCTACACCCAAAAAAGAAAAAAAAGAAAAAAAAAAACACACAAAAAAAGCACCCAACCACCATGTTGCTCCAGAAATTGTCTGCATATTTTGTCCCAAAATAAAATTAAAAAGTTATTTAAATGTCTTTCAACCGTCTGACCCTCCATGTGTCCGCACATTGTTTATATTTCATGGGGTCATCTGCGTGTTGGTGCTCCCCTCAGCCCTCCCATCGGCGTGTGAGTGCGGCCCGCAGAGCACAGTCACTCGTGTGTGTGTGAGGACTGAGAGAAGCACGCAGACATGACGGCAGTCGCGTCTCTCCATCGGGAGAGTGAGCGCAGCAAAAAAAAAAAAATCATCAGAGAGGAGAGAAATGCTCACGAGGCCGACACCAAAGGGTGCGCCAGCGCAAAAAAAAAAAAACACACACACAGTGAGAAGGTCAAATAAAGCAATCAAAATTACTTTTTAAAAGCGGCAGGGTGTGGCTGTGTGTGTGGCGCTGCGAGTGTCTGCCCGCCCTGACCGCAAAGAAACAAAACAAGGGGGAAAGAAATGTGTGCTCCGCCCCACAGGCCCTCGTCGCACGCCCACACGTCACGGCTCCCTCAGCGCGCCGTTCGTCGCGGCCCCTCCTCATGCGTGCAGCAGGCGAGGCGCACAGGGCCGTCGTCATGAGCGTGTCGGTGAGTGTGCGAGTGGAGCAGTTGGGCGGGAAACACACGGCACCGCTCACAGGAAGAGTGCAGCAAGAAGCAATTAAAAGAGAGAAGAGTAGAAAAGAAAAAAACGTCCATCGTGATTGCCCAAAAGCAAAAAAAAAAAGGGGGAGAGAAGAGATGAATGATAAAAAAACACTTGCACACACGCACAAAGAAAAGAGATTGAAAAAAGAAAGGAAAAAAAGCAGAAAACAGTAAAATAAATTTAAAATATCCCCCAAAAAGAAAAGGTTGTCAGAGAAATTTGTTCCCGTAGAATAATTCTCTGCTGAGGAGGTCGCAAGTGTTCCACGCGGCAGCCATTCAGTCCTCACAGAGCCGCAAACCCCCACAGTCCCACCAGAAGGAGCGATGGCAGCAGTCCGCTTCCACGCATGGTGCCGGCGTCACCCGCTGCTTCTCCAACGGCATGGGAGCTCGAAGCCGCCGCAATCTCCACACTTCCTTGCGATGGATTAGCTGGCACTTGCTGTTTAGTGACAGGTTCCCCCACCGTTGTATTTTTTTGTGTTTTACTTTCTTGTCGAGGCTGCTGCGGTGCCGCTTGCACCACTGGAGCTTCAGAAGGTTTACCTGCAGGAGACGCTTCTGCATGAGGTTCTTCTGCAGTCGACGCCACAGGAGACAACTTGGACAA
>NW_918193.1:0-3953 GCF_000209065.1 Trypanosoma cruzi
CATATATTCACATGCTCTCACGTGTTGCTGCTGTCATGGCACCCCGCACACACAACCGTCGCTGCGTGACCGGATCCAGCGGAAGGAGGAGGGGAGGAGGAGAGAGTGAGCCGCAGAGGCCCAACATGTCCCGGCGTGTGTTTACTTCCGCGGTGCTGCTTCTCCTCGTCGTGATGATGTGCGGCGGCCCCTGTGATGCTGCAGACGTTGTGGGGAGTAATTTGGGGAATGCGCAATTGCCTCATACGGTCGATCTATTTTTGCCGAATAAGACGCAGGTGGTGGCAAAAAATGGGTCTGCGGGTGGAGTGAAATTTGCGTTCATCTCACCGTCTTTTGTGAGTGCTGGTGGACTGATGATTGCCGTTGCCGAGTGTCGCGCCAAGTATAATGACCCCCACAAATCGGGCTGGCTCGATTCTTCTGATATTGTGGCGGGGTACATCGACGCTACGTGGGATTGGTCCACTCTTGTTGGCAAGGTGAGTGAAAATACATGGAAGGCACACACCGTGCTTGGTACAACGGATGGAGCGGATAATCGTGTGGAGGTTTTGTACCACCCCACAACCACCACGAATGGCAATAAGGTGTTTCTTCTTGCAGGAGGCCTTGTTGAGCTCAAGGAAAGTGATGGGAACTGGAAACGGGACTACCTGGGTCTGAAACTGGTAGTGGGTGATGTGAGGGAGCCTACGAGCAGCGAGCCGACTGAAAGTATCAAATGGGACCGAATCAGGTCTCCGTTGAACGAGAGTACTATAGCTGCTCACGAAGGTAACTTGAAGGAGTTTCTTGCCGGTGGTGGCTCAGGTGTTCTGATGGAGGATGGCACGCTCGTGTTTCCACTGATGGCGAAGAGCGGAAATGGTGTCGTTTACTCCATGATCATTTACTCGACGGACAACGGCAGTAATTGGGTGCTCCCGAAGGGCGGTTCCCCTGCGAAATGCTACTACCCCCGCGTCACCGAATGGGAGGGATCACTCCTCATGATTGTTGACTGCGAGGATGAACAGAGGGTGCACGAGTCGCGTGACATGGGGACAGCGTGGACGGCGGCAGTCGGGGAAATCTCAGGCGTGTGGGTCAACTCAGGATCGGGAGCCTCTCAGGATTTAAGCCTGCATGTGGATGCCCTCATCACCGCGACCATTGAGGACAGGAAGGTCATGCTGTACACACAGAGAGGGCACGCCTCGGGGAGAATAAGGCCAATGCGCTCTACCTTTGGGTCACGGACAACAGCCGCACATTTTCTGTTGGACCGGTTTGCATGGACAATGCTGTGAAGGAGGAGCTTGCCGGCGCCCTGCTGCACTCGGATGGGAGTTTGCATCCTTTACAACGGAGGGGCAATGGTGAAGACAGTGTCATGTCGCTTTCCCGTCTGACGGAGGAAGTGAGTACGATCAACTCCGTCCTGAAGACCTGGGCGCGAAAGGACGCCTTTTTCTCCAAGTTGTCTATGCCCACGGCGGGTCTGGTGGCGGTATTGTCCAACGCATCGGCCAACAAAGGCACGTGGAACGACGAGTACCTTTGCCTGAATGCAACGGTGACGAACGCCACGAAGGTCGAGGATGGATTGAAATTGACGGAGCCTGACTCCAGGGCAATTTGGCCTGTAAACATTCCGGACGATAATGTGCGTCATGTGTCCTTGAGCCACAACTTCACACTTGTGGCGTCGGTGAGCATCGAAGAGGCTCCGACTGCGGACGCTCCTCTACTGGGTGCGATGTTGGGGGAAACTAATTCCCCGCATACCATGGGAATCTTGTATACCGCGGATAACAAGTGGGTGACGATATTCGAAGACAAGACAACAACAACAAGTGGCACTTGGGAGCCGGGGAAAGAATACCAAGTGGCACTCATGCTGCAAGGCAACAAGAGCTCCGTGTACATTGATGGCAAGTCGCTGGGGGAGGAAGAATTGCCGTTAAGAAGTGAGACGCCACTTGAGTATGTAAGCTTTTGCTTTGGCGCATGTGGTATACAAAACTCTCCTGTGACGGTGGCGAGCGTCTTTCTGTACAACCGCCCACTGAATCCCACTGAGATGACTGCAATCAAGGACAGGAAACCCGAAGATAAAAAGGAAAAAGGAAGCGGTGACGGCTCCATGCGTGAGGGTATTTCTCGGGTGCTGCTGCTGCTGGGGATGTGGGGCATTGCGGCCATTTACTGCGAAATCGCAGTGAGGAGTTCCTGCCACCGGCGGGGGCTATATGTACCTCTCCACGCACCCTCCGGAATAATTGACTTTTGTGTGGATGCAACTTTTGTTTTATCTGTTTTTATTGTCGATTGGACTACCCCTTTCTGCCCGTGTAATTCGTTATTTAAATGGCGTGCGCTCCCTCCCGGGACTGCATCGTGGGGCCTGTGTTTTTTTTTCTTATATATATATATATATATGTATTATAGTGGAATATTTTGAGATTGGCGGGATGTCTTTAATTTTTCCGTCGGCCGATGACACGTGCAGTCGGCATTGAGCTCCACGACGATGGTGCGGTGAAGAAGGGATTTAAGATTTGCAGCAACGCACTGAACGTCCCGATGAAATGTGGGTGTTGTGTGGACACCAGGAGGTTGAACGGCTGACGCAAATATATTTTTGCTTTTGCGGGAGGAATATACACGTGTTTTCTTTGTTTTTCCGCATCACGATGTCTTTTTTTTTTTTTTGTTATATTTCTATGGGTGTGGAAACTGCTTCAAGGAAACTTTATTTTTTTTTTTCGTTTCAGTTTTTTTTTTGCGGGCGTGAAAAACTTCTTCAAGGGGACTGTTTTTTTTGTTTTTTTTTGGTTTTATTTTTTTTGTTTCTTTAAGTGTATTGTGGGTTGCCGTGCCATCCCGAGCCTTATTGGCCTTCTCTTCTCCTCTTTGTCCGTCCCGCACCTCTGCTGCGTGTTTTTCTGCCCTTTCACGTGCGTGGCTCTCTTTTTTTTTTTGTGCGTTGCTGTGGTTGATCCCTGCGTGGTGTGCGTGTGGCCCCAAAACAAAGTTGTCCGAGGGCACACTTGTCGGCACGATGACCGCAGCGTGTAGCTGTCACTCTGTTCTCTCGAGAGGTATGCCGCGACGCCTTCACTAGTGTGTTGCTTCGGGGACAGTGCGCCGGTGGCTGTGCGATTGCCGGATGGAGGGAGAGGAGCGGGAGGGAAGTGCGTGAACGCGGCGGTCAAGGGTCGCGCTGGGTGTCTCGCCGCGGAGGGCCTTGCCCGCCCACCCTAGCACTGCTCCTGCCGGACACCCTCGCTCACTCACACTGCAGGATTGTAATCGACGCCACCAGCACGCAGCGAGGCAGTGGATGCCACCACCGCCACGAGTGAGACCCGAAGAGAATATGTCTGCTGTTACGTTCCGAGGGGACACGACGCGTGGCACAGCGGCGTGCCCAAAACCTTCTCGCGGAGCCCGCACACGACACCGGCCACTGGCCGCGGAGTGTTTGCGTCCTGAAGGACGCTGCGGTGGAGTCTCTCCCTCCCTCCAGGCGGACGGACGCCTGATTTTCCCTTTGTTCTTACTCAGGCGGATGGCTGCGCGATGACACCACGACGAGGCAGTTGCTTTTACCATGGAGGGGTAATGTCTGCAGGGTTACGCATTGGGAATATGAATGGCGAATGCAATGGGAAAAGGAGTCTCATGGCACTTTTGTGCTGTGCGAATCGCGGGGATTTTTCATAAGGCATGTAATTCGCTTTTTTGTGTTTTCTTGTGTGGGGAAACTGCCATGATGCATCGCTGTTGTGGCGTGTATGATTTGGAGTCCTTGCGTGTGGCCACTGCTTTACCGAATTCTCTTCCCACTTGTGTGAGTTTGTGCGTGTCAGGGGTGATATGCCTGCACGTCCTTTTGTCAAGTGTGTGCGGTGTCGGCGGTGCCACACGGGTGCGGGGACCGTAGCGAGCGGAATGCATGGACGAAC
>NW_918194.1:0-3953 GCF_000209065.1 Trypanosoma cruzi
CCGCCCTTCCCAATCGGGCAGAGGCCCACCGCCTCAATCGCGCGAATCAGGCAAATCGGAAAACAGTCATAAAGACCAAAAAAATCAATATCTTGAATGCCCAACTGCGCGGCGCCAAGCGCAAATTTGACCGCCCGTTCGCAGGAAAAGAGTTCGGGTGTGATGTTTTCAATGGCGGGTGGAAAAAGCGGACCGGAGGCTTCGCCGACACTCACTACGACCGGTTTTGACGAATCTAATTTTTTCCGTGCAAAGTAACGTGCGTAGTGTGATTCACTCGAGAGTATCAGCGCCACGGCGCCGTCAGCACGCCGTGCACATTCCAGCAGGTTGGTGACTGGGGCAATCCGGCGTGAGCGCAGCACCTCGTCCAGTTTATAAGGCTCACGACACATGGCGTCCGGATGGCGCGCCGCCATAGAGCTCATGAGTACCGGCACCATCGCGAGTTGCTCGCGTTTAAGACCGTAGCGCTTCATGTACCACTGAGCATACCGATCATATCCGTTCGGTATACATGGCTTCTCAAGGCCACCACCCTCTACACTGGCATCTGAGCGCTCAGCAAAGGCGCTACTGCTAAGAGTTAATACTGCGTCCGATGCAACAACAGCGACATTGTGTGCCCAGCCGTTCCGGATGAAGTTGCCAGCTGTGCCCAGCGCTGTGATGGGACCAGCTCCACCTGTGTCAATCGTGCGCAACACCAGCTCCTTGTTTTCCCGGACAAGGCCTGACACAGTCGCCAGATAATGTGCTTGCATGAAATGGGGGGACGCCAGCGACGGGACCGCCACAAGGCCGTCCAAGTCTCGCATCTCCAAGTTGGCATCCCGGAGAGCCATGCGAAGAGCCTCAACGGCAAGCACAGAGGCGCTCTTCCCAAGCCTTCCAACGGCAGTGCGGCCGACCCCAACGATGCGGACAACTTGTGAAGACATGGAAGAAGCACACAAATAAGTAAAGAATATCTTGTGCTTTATCCTCTCCAAAGAAAAAACTATAAAGAGAAAGAAGAAAAGAGGGAAAAAAACAAAACAAAACACAAACACACACACACGCAAAAAAAAAAAGATTTGCCAGGGGGGATTCCCCCCACCAACAACATGGAGAGGCACAAAAAGAAACGACATGTTTTGTTGGTGCCTGACCGCAGCGATGTTGATGGCGGTGGCGCAAGGCAAGAAACGACAAAGAAGAAACCCCCTCCCCTCCCCAACGGAGTTCTTGCTGGTTCACAGCAGCAGCGTCCACTCCACGTGTGATCTAAGCAATCCAGCCACTTGCCACAACAAACCATCCCGCCGCATCCTCTGCGCCCTCCTTCGAAAGAGAAATATACGCCACAAGCGCCTGGCCAGGGGTCAAGGCGCGGACCGGCTCTTCAAACAGGACTGTCGCGGTAGCCACACGAATACAGCCATTTTTCTCGCTCACATCACTCCAATCAAAACAAATTAATGCTGGGCGTAAAGACTCCTGATGCCGCGCACAGCAGCGACAATGAAGCCGCACACTCCCTTCTCGATTCCCAAGCCACTGTGGATGCACTGACAGCTTCACGTCATAAATCTTTGCTACTTTCCCATAGAGTAGCGGATGATCCCAGCGGTCCACCAGCCAAACTGTGTGCAGATGGCGCACATATCCCCCATCATCGTCTTCATTATCTCCTTTGTTGTAATTTTCCCTAAAGGAGAATAATTTCTTTCCTTGCACGTAGTAACGCACCGTTTTTCCGTCCTCACTTTTTCCTCGAATCAGCTGTCCAATCGTCAGACTGTAGGCGGGCAAAAGAACTCCATCACCATCTCCATGCAATGCCAATCCGGATGCCTCCACGACATTTCCATTCTCGGCATTTATAAATGTCGTCTGTTGACCAGCGGCTGTGAGTTTCTGGAGGGCTGTGCAATTGGGGGCCATGTATTCCTCCAGAAAGGAGCGGAACCCACCGGCGCAGCTGCCACCACGTCCCGTTCTTCTGTAATGCTCACCCACAAAACACAGCCCTGTGCTCGTCTTTTTTGTGCTGATCCGTTTCATACCAAAGTGCTCCGCCACAGCACGCACGTCGGACTTCCGCTCAAACACATGACCCAATGGAAAGATGGCCCTCAAAGTCTGCCTTTTTGAAAGGCGGGAAAGGAACACCGTCTGGTCGTTGAGATCATTCCTCGCGGAGAATGGCCTGGCGATCACCCGCAGAGAGGTAGGTGCCGCATTTTCACAAGACAAAAGGGGGAAATGGACGGTACGGGCATAATGCCCAGTCGCAAGGTACGCCGCTCTTCCTGCAGTGAGTAGCGCGTCCAGGAGCGCAAGGAACTTCACTTCCTCATTGCATAATACGTCCACATTAAGCGTTTCTCCACGAGCATACGCATCCAGCATAGGTTGGAAACATTTCTCCACATAACAGGCGCTGTAGTTATGGAGAGGCAAAATTTCCCTACTATGAAGAAGACCGAGCGCGCGAGCAACATCTGTTGCGTCGTTGTAGTCTTGCTGCGCCGCCTCACACCAACTTCGGCCAACGCCGTCGCTCTCAAAAGCGTCATCCCAGTTTTTCATAAAGAGGGGAAAATACTTAACCGCGGCCGCAGGGTCGTGACTGCTCCCCGTTGCAGGCGCAAGTGCCACAACTTCGGACAGTGGCCGTTGTTGCTCGAGAGCCTCAACCACCTCACACAACGCCAGGGGACGTTCCAATCTCCATAAAGCTTCCACATCACCCCAATGCGGCACGCAGCGGCGCAGAAATAACGCTGCCACCGCACTGTCAACACCGCCCGATAGGGCAATCGCCACCCGCACGGCTGTGCAGGACATCCCCCGCTGCCTCTCGTTGCGCCTGTGACACACTCCCACCCAATGCCCCGCAGCACCAGAACATCTGCATTTCGCGGATGACCACAAAAAAAAAAAAAGGCAAAAGACAAAAGGCATACGTGAACACAAACCATAAAAAGGCGACAAGGAAAACACGCACACACGCACGCACACACGGGGAATAAGACATCCGGTAATGGCAGATACCACAACCACAATTCAGCGACGTACAAAAACACCACCACCACCCCAGACCTCTTTTTTTTTTTTTTCCTTTTCTTCCTTTGCTCGTTTTGTACTCCTTTCTTTTCTTATTTTTGTTTCTTCTTCTTCTTTGGACGCGGAAAAGAAATGAAGTAAAACAAACAGAAACAGAAAAAAAAAGAAAAAAGGAAGAGAGGGGGCTTAGCAGGCAAGGTAAAAAGCTTCGTGACTAATTCCTTTTCTTCTTACCCACTTTTTTTTTTTTTTTTTTTTGTTTCATCCTTCAGTCATTCATTCATTTGTATCATTTTTTCTCTTTGAGTACTTTGGTCCTTCAACCTTCTTGTTTGCATATGTTTTTGAAATTTTTTATTTTTATTTTTTATTTTATATATATTTTTTTTGTCTGGCGAGACCTTTCATGTGTCGGGGTCAAACGTCTCCGTCGTTTGTTTTGTCTCGTGCTCTTGTGCGGCAATGTACCACACCAAGTAGTCGCGAACCGCCACAATGACTGCACCAGCCGCGACTGTCAAGAGCTGCACCACGCCTGAAAACACCTCGGGATCTCCCGCTACGCTTCGGAGCTCGTCACGTTGCGTGGCCGCTAGCGAGGATGTCATGTCATCCGTCTGGTGCACAACAGTCCTTATCCAATGCGCCACCACCGAGGAGAGCTCCTGGTACATGCCCACGTTGCAGCTGCGTATATGCTGCTGCTCCAGTGGGCTCGGGCGCTGCATGGCCGCGGTTTCCGCGGCGCCTTCAACCATCTTTTGTGCCTCCCGCATGCTGAGTGTCAGTTTCTGCACCGTTGCCGTGATTCGCAGGATTTCCACAAAAACATCGCGGAGTTCGGGGATGTCCACCCATAGCGCAAGTGTAAGAAAAGCGTTCAGTCCTCCCCGGATTGCAGC
>NW_918200.1:0-3960 GCF_000209065.1 Trypanosoma cruzi
CCGCCTGGCTGTTGCCAGCGCCCTCTCGGCGATCACCGGCGTTGTTGCGGGTGCGGCGTCTGTTGCCGTGGTGGTGACCGGCGGGCTGGGCTCCATCCTGGAGATGCAGGCGCTCGGCGTGTTCGCGAGGATGCCATGCGCCTCGGCGCAGGAGCGTGCGAGCACCGTTGCGCTGCCGTACTTCCTGTCGGTGTTCGCTGCCCTTGACCCGCTGTGGATGGTGGTGGGCAACGCGCTGCTCGCCGCGGTGTTCGGCTGCGTGCACTACGGTGTGACGGCGGCCTTCCAGCGGTGGCGCGGCGTGGACGCGGCGACTGCGTGGGCGGCGATGCGCTTCCCGAGCCTGACGTACGTCGTGGCGCACGCGATGCACCTCGGCATTTTCTTCGGCTCCGTGTTTGCAGTGGCGATGCCCGGTGCCCGCGCGCAGCACTACGTGATTGGTGTCGTTGGCGTGCTGTACGGTGTGGCGTTCCCTGCTGGCGTGTGCTACTTGATTGCCCGCCACACGGGTGCGAGCTTTGCGAAGTACTGGCAGTTTTCGGGGAAGCCGCTGCACGAGCGCCTGCTGTACCCCGTCGGGTATTGGCACCCCGCGGCGCAGCAGCGGATGTACGGCAGCATGTTGACGAACATGAAGGGCAACTACGTGTACTGGTGCGTGTTCCAGCTGTCGGTGCTGTGTGTGGTGGGCCTAATTGCTGCTGTGCACCCGCCAGTAGGAGGCTGCCACGTCCTGTACTTCTGCATGGCGGCTGTGCTGCTTGCGGGTGCGGGCGTGGTTGCCTTCACGAACATGATGCGCTCGGCCTTCCTGACGGCGATGCAGACTGCGAGCTTTCTGCTCCTTGCGATGCTGTGCGTGACCAGCGCGGCCAACCATCTTGCGCCGAGCGACGGCGGTGCGAGGGCGTACGCGGCTATCGTGCTGCTGCTGACCACTGTGCTGCTTGCGGCCACTGTGTACTGTGCGGTTGTGTGGTACGTGGAGGACCGCCACTGGCAGGAGCTGCGCGAGCCGCAGCGTGGAGGGCTGGATGCGCTGCTGCACGATGACGAGGAGAGCGACGAAGAGTTGCGGAAGCACCACGAACGGACATCAATGTCGTACGCTTCAGGCACCGCCGGCGCGTCGTCGTACCGACCACCCGCACCGCCGCAGTGGGAACGCATCATTGGTAGCAACGAAGGCAACCCAGATACCATTGACCGTCAGCCGCAGCCACTGGCAGTCGACACCCACTCCAACGCATTAAGCTTCCTGGACCGTGCATCAACTACAAGTGGGAGCGTGAATCAAGCTATCCCGTGATATGTGCCACGTGAAATTTGTGTGCGGTGCTGGCCGACGGGGGGAGATGGCGCGGGGCCACGGCTGCTGCGCGCCACGGCCAGTCATTGTATGGCGCACCGACAGTGTCGTTCATTTTTGTTTTCATTGGCGCTTTTCTATTGTCTTTTTTTTCTGCGAGTGTTGGCTTGACTGTCTTGTATTTTCTGGATAATATGTCCAGGGGCTACGCGTGTGTGGCTTGGCTGCGGCAGAAGTGAGCGCTTGGGTGTTGGAGCCCGCTGCGTGCATTTTTTTTTTTTTCGTGATACATCAGGTGATGTGTGCTGTCCCGAATTCCTGCCTCTCTTCTCCTGCCTGTTTGTTTTCTTTCCGGTGTGGCACTGCGGTGCACGGGCGAAGTAGTCGTTTGGATCCTTTTGTGATGCGTCGCATCTCACGCTTTGCTGCGCCGTTGGTTTGTGGAGGACGAAGTTGTGCCACGACGCGTGGGCATGATGCCAGCCGCACAGAGCGCAAGGAGGACGTTGTGACGCCGTGGGGTGTTGCCGCCACGGGCCCGAGGGGTGTGGACTATGACCGCGTCCTCGCACGATTCAGGTCGGAGCCCGTTGATGAGCCCCTTCTGCAGCGGCTGGAGGAAACATGCAACGGACGGGGGAGCACGCGCAGGCAACCAGCACCGCACAAGAGGAGGCGGGACGAATGGCATTGCACCATTTTTTCCGCCGCGGCATCGTCTTCTCCCACAGGGATTTTGGAGCCGCCCTTGACTGCGTGCGTCCTTTGCGACGGGGACACACCGCGCGTACTTGTACACTGGTCGTGGACCGAGCGCGCAGTCGATGCACGTTGGCCATGTCATGCCGTTTTTATTGACGCGGTACCTGCAGGATGCGCTCGGTCTTCCGTTGGTGATCCAGATAACCGATGATGAGAAGCACTTCTTCCGCGACATTCCCGTCAGCGGGGAGAGGGCGAGCGGGTTGGTGGTGGAGAACATAAAAGACATCATTGCCTTTGGCTTCGATCCACGCAAGACATTTATATTCCGCAACACGATGTACATGGGGGACATGTATCCAACTGTCGTGCAGGTGCAGCGCATGTTGACGCTGAGCGCTGTGAAGAATGCATTTGGCCTGAAGGATAGCGACAATGTTGGAAAGGCAGCCTTTCCAGCGGTGCAGGCCGCACCGTGTTTTAGCAGTGCCTTCCCCCGTGTGCTACGACGGCTAGCTGGGACCCGCCGCTGAAGTGCATCATTCCCTGTGCAATTGATCAGGACCCTTTTTTCCTTCTGGCACGCAACGTCGCGCCGCGTATGAAGTGCTGCGCCCCCGCACTGCTGCACACAAAGTTCCTCCCCGCACTGAAGGGAGCGCAGTTCAAGATGAGCAGCAGCGCCGGGGAGAACGGAGTCATCACACTACACGACACGGAGCAGGAGGTGCGGAAGAAGGTGCGCAAGGCCTTCTCTGGTGGGGGTGGCACGCTGGAGGACATGCGTGCGGAGGGTGTCAACCTGCACGCAGACGTGGCGTACCGACTCATTCGGTTCTTCTGCCCCGACGACAATCTCCTCGCGGAGGTGACGTCGAAGTACAGCAGGGGTGAGATGAACAGCGCCGAGGTAAAGGACCTCGCCGCGGATGTCGTTGTGCGGCACGTCTTGTCGGGGTGGCAGGCGCGGCGGGCTGGCGTCACAGATGCCGACGTGGAACACTTCTCCGGCATCCGCAGCATTCTTCTGTGAATGCCGGCAGGAGGGAGGAAGGGATGATGGGAGAGAGAGGGCGCACATGCAGCGGGAGTGGTGTGGCTGACTGTGGTGTCCGTGAAGATGATGCCTGTGGGTGGGGGCGTGTTGGTTGTTGTGGTGCCCACCGCGTATATTTGTTTGCTGTGGCTTCTGCTGGACTGCACGTGAACGCCTGGTGTTCCCCTTGCAGTTGTACAACAAGTATTTTAGACCAACAGTAGATAGGGGACTATTAGGCTGCAATGGGGCGGGGGCCGCACCACGATGGCACGCGCCACGGGAGAGAAGGGTGGCCGCGGGATTTTCCGAGGGAGAAGGGGTGCGACACGACCTTACGAAAACGTTGATGGGTGCGGCATTTGCTGCGGGGATTGTTCAGGAGATGTAGCGGACGCTTCTGCCGCTAGGGGCTATGCCACTCGGGCACGTGACGCGCTGCGGTTCCCAAACGTGTGGCGAGACACGTTGCGTGCGCTGCCGGAGGGAAGGGCCGCTGCTCTGCATGACTATTTGGGCACTACGGGGCGCACCGCATGCTTTGATGGTATTCTGCGGGAATGTGGACGCCTCGCCGACCACGGACCCCGTGAGACACTGAAGTTCTACGTCGTTACCTGCCGTGGTGCTACCCCGCATGAAGGTCTCTGTGCCGATCCCGCGAGCAGCATGGCGGCACTGCAGTCCTTCGGTCTTGACGCTGTGACGCCGCAACCGGCAGTAGAGCTGGGGACAGACGAATACGCAGTCCTGCGAGACGGCATGGCGCGTCGTCTTAACTGTGAGGGTGCGGTGTTTTACGGCTGCAATGAGGCGGGGGTTGTTGTGCGGATGTGGAAGCGGCGTTCCCACGCATACGCAATGGAGCGTGCGGCGCAGGAGGCCATCGTCACGCACCGTTTGTGCGGTG
>NW_918202.1:0-3970 GCF_000209065.1 Trypanosoma cruzi
AGAATAGAGCAGCTTCACCCTTACCGACGTTGATTTTTAGGCTGTGTCTGGCAGCCCATTTCGATACAAGTGACAGGGCAGGCTGCATTGCCGCAGCACATGCATGTATGTCCACACCTGAGGCAACAAGTACGAGGTCGTCAGCGTGCATGAGTGCGGAGGCAGAATATATGTTGTCCAGGCGGTGCAGCAGATCATCCACACAGTAGAGGAAGAGTCGGGGTCGCGGGACGCTGCCTTGCGGTGCTCCGGCTGGGGTGAGTTGTTTCCGGGAGTGCTGTTAGAGAGTGCATACCCTAACATAGCGGCCCCGCAGGCTGTTATTCAACCAGCGTTTGGTTCGAGGGCCAGGGTGCTGAAGTCCTTCGAGCATGCCGAATGATTTCTCATGGTCAATGGTGTCGCCCGCAGTCGAAAAATCAATCGAGACTACGAACGAGCGATGGTGACGAGGGTGTCGTGCGGGGGCGTCGCCTCCAGGGCGCACGTACTCCACAATGCCAAACTCATTCAATCCACGGGTAATTTTATCGGTGACAGGTGTCACCACGTCCGACGTAGAACGCGAAGGTGCAAGTCCAAATTGACGTGGGTGGTGCGGCAATAACGCTGACAGAAGGCGGTGAGTCATTCCTTCGGTTAACTTTGGTAAAACGGAGAGCAGCGTGATAGGTCTGTAACTCCTTGGGTGGCATGGATCCTTCCCAGGGTTGGAAATAAAAATATTGACCCAATTTCCCAGGAGCCAGGCAGGCTGCCATTTGCGAAGGAGTTGTGTATCATCGTTCAAAGAGTGCCACGCGCAACGGGCCCGAGAGGGTGCAGGAATTCATTCAACATGTCGTCGGGGCCAGGGACTGAGCCGAGCGAGGAGTCACGGATGGCCACGCCAAGTTCACACGGCGTGAAGGGCCAATCCATTTCCCAGTCACCAGGAGGCAAAGGAGTGCGGCAAGCAGCAAAAGCAGCATAAGGTTAAAGTGGCACGTGAAACTCGTAAAAAATGACGGACGAGCGGGTATCCCTGCAGCCGAGACAGGGCGCAGTCCGAAGATCAGTGCGGAGCACAACCGATTGCGGAGAATGAGGGTGCGGCGCCGCCATGGCGCGAGGATATCGCCAGCTTGGGATGGATGGGGCTCCAAGTTTTTCTGCGCGGGCTTCCAACAGCACAGCGAAGCCACGGCGTAAGGCTTCAGTTTCTTCTCCCCCTTATTTGGATGAATTCGGCTCGAAGTAGGCTGTCTCCGGGCGAGGCAATGTGTGTGCTTCGTGTGCTGCTTCTGCGGCGACCTCGGCTTGCACCATTTCGTGTGTCCATATTCGTTTTGGGGCCTTCACGGCTTCCACGCGGGGTATGGCGCTCAGCTGCTCGTACGATGCCTCTGCGGATGTCCAACCATGTGGACGCGGTGGCAAGGAGGGTTTTACACAACGAAGTGAAAGCAGGCCAATCCGCTTTGTGCAGGGCAAAGGTGGCTTTCTTCCGTCGAGGCGGCGTATTGGCTAGTCGCGGAATGCCATCGTCCATCCCTACCAAGTAAGGTATCAAGCGGTGGTCCGAGTCTATGTAGGGAGTGGATTTCCAGTGGGTGACGCGTAGTGCGCGATACGCAGTCACGTCAGGGGAAGACACGTTACGATGCGTGATCCGTGTTGCCTGCGCCGGGTCATTTGCCGGCTCAAAATCCAAATCAATTAAAACAGCAGCAAAGTCCTCTCCTCCAGTCGTTGGTGGTGTATGGCTGTCCGAGAGCTCATGATGTAAATTCAATTCACCCGCAATAATCGCAGCAAGGAATGAGCGACAAATGATAGTAATAAATGCGGATTCTTGAAAAGTTGCTGTGGGAGGGTTGTGGGGATTCTCCACGCAAATGCTGGAACAGCGCTGTGGAAATACACGGGCAGCAATGGTCCCCAGGAGGTCAGTGCCACGGGCTACAGGCGCTCGCACGGTAGAGAGTGGCGCACCAAAATGGCAACGCCACCACTGCGCCCAGTGCAGGCCTGAAGAAAGTCATTGCAGCCAGAAACTTTTGTCGCCACGTCGCTACGGTCATTTATTTCCTGGAAAAAGAACGATGTCAGTTTGACGCTGCTCCAATCGCGCAGCAGATGCAATCGTTTTTGCGGACGAGAGGCCTGCAATGTTAAGCTGCCAAACAGTGATGCAGCCACCCTCCTCGGTGCCAGGGTTCGTGTGGACGTCACCGCAGCGTGTGATATCAACGGCGTGACCGCAGCGAAACGGCCGTGCAGTTTTGTCCGACACTCCGCAGGCAGACCGCTTCACCTCCCCGCACCGGGCATGGCGTGGAACCCTCTCGAGGGGTGGAGTCGTCTTAGTCTCCGTCGTGCTCGCAGCAACGCCCTGCTGCGGAGTTCCTACATGCAGCCAGAGCCCCAGCAACGCGACAAGGTGCGGACCCCATCGCTGGGGCCGGGAGAAGCCGCAGTGCCTCCTGCTGTCATCAGGGATCCTCGTTGGCGTCTTGATGCGGACAAGCGCCCATCGGTTCTTACAAACGAAGCCGTACACCTGCGGCACATCCTGCGCTGTGAGAGGCACGACCCTCACCACAACCGGAGTCGTCCACGCGCCGTCGGTACGCACCGCATCGTCAATGAAGAAAGCAGGGATGCGTCAGGGTGACAGCAAAGCATCCGCTAGCAATCGCATCGTAGGCATCACCACAAGCAGCACCACCAGCGCTGCAAGCCACGGGTTAACGTGGACCAACTGACGCATGGCGTACGTCGAAGGAAAAACTTAGTGGCCTCACAAGAGTGCAAGAGGCTGACAATTCAAAACAAAAAAAAGACGATATGGGAATAACAAAGGAAGATTAAATTTTCCGTAGCCAAAGCATGCCGCCAATCAAATAAAAGTGGAATGGGTGCACTCAACCACAACACAATGAAAAAACGAAAAGCCGAAGCGTGGGACGACCAGCGCACACACTCTCATTGCTCCCGTAAAGCAAAACACACACACACAGAGAGAGAGAGAGAGAGAGGTCGCCCACTCAGTGCAATAAAAACAAAACAGAAACAGTTACGGTGCTCCGCCCATGCAGCCAGGCAGGACGGCAGCGGTGCGTGTCGTGCAAAAGAGAGCACCAACGGGCCTGCATGGGTGTGCATGCATATATACAATGGGCACATTATTGTGTGTGCCCTGTGGGGTGAGGTGAGGGCGAGAGTCCATGCAAGGGGACACACACACACAGAGAGAAGGAAGAGTGTGTGTGCGGGCGGTGCATGGCTCTCTCTCCCTCACTCTCACGCGGCCACCACCGCAGCCGCAGCCGCATGAAGAAGAAGCAAAAGAGAGGAGGTGGTGTGGGAGACCGCGGTGCTGCTGTCACTGTCGACAGGCGTCGTCGTATCATTTGTTTTGGCTGTCGTCATTGCTTCTGTTGCTGATCCTGCACTCTGAGAGATCCCATTCTCTGTGCTGTCTGATGCCTCTTCACGATCGGGAGTCGCACTGGGTTGTTCTGCGCCTCCAGTGGATGGTTGGCTCGAATCAGGGGTGGCCGGAATGTCCTCCATTCCAGTGTTATGCTGCAAGGCCATGGCTGCTGAGGGAGTGCCGCCAGCTGCCACCGTATCGCTTGTTTTGGTGACGGTTGTGACTGGCAATTTTGATGCTTCCCCGCTGTCTGTGAAAGTAATACTTTTCCCATGAGGTTCCGTGTCTTGTTGTTCTATTCCGGTGGAAGAAGACTGTGGGGCATTATTCGCGTCATTATTTTTCTCGTGACTGTTGTCATCACCACCGCTGCCAGTAGAATAAAATGATGTATTTTCCTCCGTTGAAAGTGTTGTTGATGCATTCGGCAACGGACGCAATGCATCTTGCAGTTGATCTCCATTTCCTAGTGGAGTGGCAATTCCGGATATCTTTTTGTCGCTCTTTTCAACATCATTCGATGAATGTGACGGTGAGTCTTTTATTTGGTTT
>NW_918209.1:0-3991 GCF_000209065.1 Trypanosoma cruzi
TCAGTGGTTTTCCTCTGCGGAGTGGCGACAACCACCTCTTCAGCCTGCTCCGTCATCGGCTGAACCACGCTGAGAGACGAGTGCTCCTGTTCACTTTCAAAGTGATCCTCGCCGGAAGACACATCGGTTTCAAGTGCTTTTTGAGGACTGTCTTCTCCCGCTGTTGGAGAGAATGAGGACGCCGAGCCAACACTGCCGGATGCCACATCTTCCACTTTCCCCTCGGCGGCTGAGGTGGACGAGCCAGCGGGATCAGCAGAAGGTGCCTGCCCGGAACCTGCTGAATACTTTTCATTTTTTGATTTTTCCGGTGATAAGTCCTGTTTTTGTGGTGATGGTGTGGCGTCTTTTTCAGAGGGTTGACTCAAATGACTGTTTTGAGGCGCACCTTTCGGGGCCGACACCTCCGCCTCTGGAGCAGCGGCCACGTTCCTCTTCTTTAGTGGGTTGAGCTCATTATCTTTCAATAAGCGGTTGTACAGCAGGACGTTGCTCACCGTCACATGAACGTTGCCCGAGTTGCTCTTGCCGTCCCCACCAATGTAAAAGTGCGAGATGCTGTGGGACTCCAACAGTTTTTTTAACCTGTCATAAAAGCTCTTATAGTCCTCGTAATCCTCAACTTCATAATCTTCGGTGTCGCATATCCTCTCTCCATCCACGTACACAAACAGCCCATTATTATAATCCATTTGCAGTACCACATGATATTTCGTGTTTGCTTCCCATCCGGCATTCTCATGCGCCGGCAACGTCAAACGACTGCCGTTGAAGATTATCCTCCACTTTTTTTCGTGGGTGTACGACAGACCAAAAAGCACCGTGCCTTGTGCATCGTTCATCCTCACACCCATCAAAGGAATGGGGCTGCTGCCTGTCTCCGGAGCCTTATCGATGGACACCGTCGCCACAAGAGTAAACCTAGAGTTCGCAAAGTGGTACGGCACATTCTGCCCCATGTCGCCAACAGGCCACACCGCCCCTGCTCCGGGTCCTTTGAACGTCAATCCACCGTCAGGAGTACTTTCCACTTCCCCGTGAACGGTTGCATTCACGCAGAGGTACTCGTCTGCCCACGTGCTCTTAGTTGACTTGTTGGATAAGAAGCCAACCAGCCCTTTAGTGAGGTCACCATCATCACAGTCACGTCGTTCATTTGCATCCTTTTCATTCCCGCAGCCGTATTCCTTCGCAATTTGCGCGTCCTTCTCCTTCCATGCAGCCAACACCTTCCTCATGTCCTCCAACTTCTCCGTCAAGTCCACAAAAGCAATGTTGTACTTACCGTCCTCTGCAGCAGCGACCTCGTAAGAGCAGTACAGTTTCTTCTCTTCTTTCTCTTCTTCCTCTTCCAATGACGGCGCTTCGACCGTGGCGTACAGCAGAGTGCTGGCGGCGACATTCTCATTCTCAGCGGATATCGGTCCAACATAATGAATTCGCTGCATGTCCGTCAGCCACAAGTGAAGTCGACTCGTTTCTTGTTTGCCCTCCTCCCCGGAATATACCGGCCGACTGACGAGGATGACTTTCTGTTCATCGATCGTCGCGCTAACGAAGCCACCCTGCACGCCGTGCCCAGTACGTTTCAGCGAGTTGCCCCACACGCGTGAAAGAGTGTCGTATTCCTCCGTCCACCAAGTCCCCTCTTCGTCCGCCCGGTAAACCCTGCGGCTGCCGTCCTCACACGACGTCATCATGAGAAGACTTTTATCCTTCCATTCAAGAACCGCAGGCTGGATGCATCCCTCATCACTCTTACCATTTGAAAACTCCCAGCCATAAGTAAAACCTTTGGCAAGGATAACCAACGAAACAACCTTTTCCTCATTGGTCAAGGCTTGAATAGGCAGCACGTAGCGACTCTCGTCCTCCATCCTAATGCCTGCCCCGCCACCACCCAGGAATTGTTTGAAGCGTTTGGGGTTGGTGCTGTAATCCTTTAAAACGCCCTGAAAATTCGTGGTGCTTGGACTTCCCCACTTAAACTCCTTCTTTTCCTCATCGTCATCGTCATGCGGAATCAAACCACCTGCTATCCTGGGCGCCCAATATCCATCACCAGTCACCTCCGTCAATGGAGTCGTTGACGTTCCATAACCCCCGACAAGAGCATTTGTTTCATCATTATTACCATTCACAAAGGTTGTTGGGCTCAACAGGCGGTCAATTTTCACGTCGTAATGATCAAACACAATGGCAGTTCCGTTTGTCCACTCCCCTCCATTGCTTTTCATCGACTTTGCAGCAAGACTGACACACGATTTTTTATCCGTGGTGTTTGTGTAATGCGCTTCAACAGTGGCCACAACAACACCATTCACGTAAGCAAGAGAGGGTGCACGAAACGAGTGAAACGCTTGTAACAAATTTTCAGTCTCTGGATCATTAAACAAATCCCCTCCTTTAAAGATGACTCCGTTCCTTGGGTTACTCGCCTCAGCGGATGCAGCACCACTGCCAGAGCACATCATCAAGAGGAGAAGAAGCACCGCAGAATGGAAGAGATGCCGGGACATGTTAGGCCTCTGATGCCCACTCTCTCCTTCCTTCCTTCCTCCTTTCGCTGGATCCGGTCACGCGAGTACGGTTGTGTGCGCGGGGTGCCTTCACAGCAGCAACGCTTGAGAGTATATAAATACGTGTGTGTGGGCGGTGTGTGTGTGTACTGTTGTTGTTCCTTTTACAGCCCTCAGAGTGCACAGTGGCGGTTCGCGCTTGTTTTGCTTCCTTTTTTTGTGTGTGAAGGAAATGGAAAAAGTCATGGAGGAGAAACACAGCGAGTTGCAAGGGAAACCAGTGCGCACCGGCAGCAGCCACCCGCCATGGACGAGGAGAAGAGACCCACCGCCTCCAGAACATTCTCACGGCCAACGGGATGCGGCCACACCCCCGCAGCCAACACACAACGCACCCGGAGCGAGCACCCACCCCGCCAGCCACACGTTGAAGTGGGTCCTCACCCATCCGCCAGTCACGCGGCGCCAAAATTTGCACAGCCATCCCCCCTTCAATGGAATGCGGCGCCTCACTCATTGTCGTTACACGGAGTGCGCCATTTCTCCAAAAGAAGTTATATTTCGTCCATCCCTTAAATATGTTTCCGTTTGTGATGGGCCCTACAACAAAACAAAAGTAAAAATAAAATGGAAAACGCAGCAATACTGTGGCACCGCTAGCCACAATGATTCTACCACAAGAAAGCAATTCTCCGATTGTGCCTCGTATGCGCACACAATTAAAATAATATATGAAAATCACCCAATGTTCCTCACCAAAAAAAAACAAAAAAAACCCCACTCCCTCCCTAATTTCTTCCGTCACTGTTATGTTCGATAGCGTTGGACATTCTTGGCATCTGTGTGCCTCAATGCCACCTGGTGCTGGTGCACCTGCACCGCATGGAAACAAAAGCATCCAACTATATGAAAATAACCCAATATTTTTTTTCACCAGATATCAAACTATCCCTTTCATTCCCCAATTTGTCTTGTTTTCCTATTTTTTGTTTTTTCCTCACTTCTGAGAAGCTTCGCCTCTTCTGAAAACTCCAGATGGTATTGACGCTTGGTACTGGTGTACGTTTTTTTTTTCCAGAAACTCAGACTTTCTTGGTTCTCCTCCTCGCTCACTACATTGGAATTGACGACATCACGTCTCTGCCAGCCACTCATCAGCACAATGCCTGCGTGCTGCACGTAAATAAACTCCCACGACATGTCTCGGGCAAAGTCCTCCCACCCATCAAAATACGCCGCCGGATACTCAGTGAACCGCCTCACAGTGCTGGCGTTCCTGTGATGTCGACACGCCGTAGTTATCCGCTGCCCAACCAGCAAAAATTCTTCTAACCACCGGTCCTTCACATCAATCTTCTTAGGTCCGCGTTGCAATGGAAACAATCAAAATGGCTCGGTGGGATGTCCTCCGGGGTCACCCTCAGCACGGTGTTCAGTGGTTTTTGGGGTGCTGGCGACCTCAGCTCCTTGAG
>NW_918211.1:0-3995 GCF_000209065.1 Trypanosoma cruzi
AAAGGATGACGCTGTGGAGCAATTCGGTGCACCACGTCTGAGGCTGATGGTGCTCACCTCGGACAGGGGATGGCCGTACTCGTGGGGTGCGTGTGAATTCAATCGTGACTGCTATGTGAACTGTGAGGTGGAGCGAATGTGGCAGATCGTCAAGGGCGATCTCACCAAGTGGTTCAGTAGTTACCGTCGGACCCAATTTAAGCCCAAGCGGCGTGTGTTGATTGGGACGCCCGGGATCGGGAAGTCGATGAATGCCGGTTCGTACTTCCTCTACCAGCTGCTGCACGGCGATGCGGAGCGACTCCCTGTGGTTGCGTGCTTTATTTGTAATTGAGCATTCCTATTTGACAAGACCACCCAAACGGTGTGAGAATACGTGGGTACCACAACATCGAAGAGAGTTTTTTTTTTTTTGGCATCTGTGAGACTCTACGACTGCGTCCTTGCCGTGCGTGTTTCATCTTTTGCCGTTGCTCCCTCGTTGTGCTGGTGAGGAAGGGGGCGAGCGGCTACGTCGGTGGAGTTGCGCTCCAGTGGGAGAGGGAATTCACCGACCGCCGCTGACGGTGACGGTCTTTGCTGCAGGCGATCCGAGGGGATGGCGTGACTGGTGTAACCACCAACCGAGATGGATGAGGACCGCACCGCATCTCTCTTCCCTCTCATCATCCTCTCAGTCCACAGCAGCCACAGGCCACACGCACCGCGTGGCAGCGGCGCGACCACCATCCGGACGGCTGCGAGCCAATCGGACTGTGCAATCGATGTGGACCCTTCTTCCCCGTGTCCGCGTACTGTCGCCGTGCTTCTTCATTCTTCCTTTTGTCCTTGTGTATGCCGTGCGCGTATGATTTCGCTGTTTCTTGTGCAATGCCGACCCATCGGTCGCACTAGCGTCGCCAATGGTCATGTTTTTTTTTGCCTGGGCCCCGCTACTTGGCACGGTGGTTGTGTGGGGCTGCGTGGGCGGTGGGAGGGCGATGGCGTCACCGATTTGATTGCGTCTGTGCGGCTTTCTGCCGGTGGTTGTGCTTTGGTGGGGACTGTCTGAGGCTGGATGCTTCAGTGTGCCGCTGTGTTTAGTTACTGTTGCCGCTGCTTTCTTCTCCTCTGAGCGTGCAGTTAGAGCTATTTTGGCTTGATCAGAAGAATTATCGTTCCAAGGTATTAGTTATTGCTCGCGGCAGTATTAGGACAAGTGGTATAGCGATCTATCGGAATTGTGCTTTTGGATTCTCCATCTGTAGGAAGGGATTTATTAAAAAGGTGCTACGGCCGACGGGGCGAGTGCGATACACCACGAAAGCTTTATTGGTGCCTGTTTGGGTTGGTGGATGTGGTCTGCGGTGGGTGCGTGTCCGCGCGGCCGACACCGTGTGCGGCACAGGGCCGCTGCGGCTGTGCGTGTGGCGCTGCTCGTTTTGTTGGCGCTGGCTGCTGCTGCGGCGTGGATGCCCGCGGTGCAAGCGGTGGTGTTGCGACTGCGGGGCGGTACGGTGGACAGGGCCATCACGGTTGGCCGCGCCGTGGACACGGTGCTGATGGACGGCGTGTACATCACGAACGGCGTGGCTGTTGTGTTCGACGTTGCGGCGATGCTTCCCGGCGCATTGCGCATCGAATTGAGGAGCTGCGTGTGCGACGGCGGTGCGCAGATCTACGTGCGGGGCTACAGCGGTGAGCCGGCGACTGACCGGAGCCTGGAGGTGAGCGTGAGCGGGCTGTCCGGGAGCTACTGCTCGCTTGTGTTTGTGCACAACCTGCCGGCACACACGAACGTGACGGTCCGTGACTCGACGATTGTTACGGCGGGGCCGATGCGCTACTCGCAGCTGAGCGGGCTGACGGACGCGGTGGCGTCGCCGCTTGTGCTGCACGCGACGTCGCTGTTGCAGTCGCAGCTGCGTGTGAGCAACACTGTGCTGAGGTCGTTGCAGGCGGGCGGGTCGGCGGTGTACGTTGGCGGCGGTGTGGAGCTGCTGTCGAGCGCTGTGGTGCTTGACGGCGTGTTGCTGGAGGCTTCGGGCGGTCCGACCGCGTCCGCGATGCGTGTGGCGTCCTCGTCGCGTCTCAGTCTGCGGACCCACTCGGTGTTCTCCGTGACAAACGTATCGGTTGTGAGCAGCGGCGGTGGCATTGTGCTTGGGGAGCGCCTCGCGGTGTCCGACTCGGTGCTGCGCTTTGTGGGCGTCGAGGGGTCTGTCGCGTCGTCGCTGGTGCGCTGCGACGGTGGGGCGGTCAGTGCCGGCGGGTGGCTGGAGCTGCACGACGTGTGGGCGGTGGGCGAGGCGTCGTCTGTGGCGTCGCTGTCGGGGGTGACGCTGAGCGGCGGTGCCGTGTCGATTGTGCGCTGCACTGCCGCTGGCGCGACGCTTGTCTCCGGGCTGACGATCACGAGCGGCGCCGTGTCGGTGCAGTGCAACCGTGCCGGTGGGCGGGTGCTGCAGAGCAGCGGCGACTACCGCCTGGCCGGCCTGCCCTCCGTGAGCGTGGTGCCGTGCGACGGCTGTGCGGCTGCGCTGGCGTGCTTCGATGCGCTGACGGCTTCGTTTTCTGACTGCGCGTGCGGCTGCCGTGCCGGCGGTGTGGGCGAGGCGTGCCTGCCGTTCGACGTGCCGGTTGCGAGGGCCGGCGGCGGTGGTGGCGGTGCACAGGGCTGCGTGGGTGGCGTGACGCTGACGGAGTCCGTGACGGTCGGCGGCGGGCGGGCGACGGCGTGCTTCGACTCGGTAGTGTTCAGCGGGCCGATCACTGTGGCGGTGGACCTGCGCTTGATGGACGCGTTCGCTGACGCGCTGAACGTGACGCTGCGCCACTGCGTGCTCGCGGGCGGCGCGCAGCTGCGGATTGGTGGTTTCAGCGAGAGCACGGCGCGCTTGATGCCCCACGCCCTTGTCAACATGACGAATGTGACGTCGGTGGAGGGCACGATCGTGCTGCATGGCGCGATGCCGCTGCACTCAAGTGTGCTGCTGGCGAACTCAACGCTGCGCGCGACGGTTGGCGGGTCGCAGTACGTGCCGACGACCCGTGGCCACGCGGGATCCCGGTACGGCCCCGCGCTTGTCCTGGACGGCGTCCGGCTTCTGTCGACGCGGTTTGTCATGACGCGGTTGTCGCTGGTGTGTGGCGGGGGTTCGTGCGCTGCGATCCTCGTGGAGCGCGGCCTTGACGTGAACCTGTCCAGCGCCTTTTACATGGACAACTGCGTTGTTATGTCGCGGGCGCACGTGATGTATGCCCTTGCGTCGGACCTGCGTGTTGTCGGCGGCTCCGTGTTCTCCATACAGAACAGCTCATGGAGTGCGCCGAGTAGTAAATTCCACGAAGGCGCGTGTGTGTTTGGTGACGTTGCGGTGGATGGCGGCAGCGTGCTGCAGATTGTGTCCACCGCTCTTCGTCTTGGCTTCGCCATGCTTATGGCAAACACGCTGACCGTGGCTGGCGGCAGCTGGCTGGTGCACCGCAACAACGAGTTTCGCACCGCCTACGTTGTGTACGTGGCCAAGGAGAACAGCTTGGCGTTCCGCGATCAGAGTGTGTGGTCGATACTTGACAACAACTTCACGTACGACTCGTACTCGTCGACGATCGCACGCATGACAAGCAAGTGGTCACCACCATCCGACACGCACCCGACCATCTACGGCATGTGCAACGAGCTAAGAGGCTCTCCTGTGACGGATTACGGAGTCGACCTCAATATTGGGACGCCCGTGACGGTGTTGGACTGTGGCGCGTGCACTGTGGACGCCGTGTGCTTTGCAGCGAGGACGAGCAGCATCAGCGGCTGTGAGTGCGTGTGTGCTGCTGGCGGCCACGGTGACCCGTGTCTGCCAGCTGCGGTTCCGGACGGTCTTGGGCCGCTCCCGCTCCCCGATGCGGAGGACACGGAGGCCCGCTGCGTTCACGGTGGCAGGATCAGCTCCGTGGACGATCCTGATCCCGGTGTGCGTGGTCTGTGCTTTGTCAACGTGACCTTCACCGCTACGATT
>NW_918212.1:0-3998 GCF_000209065.1 Trypanosoma cruzi
TTTCTACTGCATTTATTAACAGACATAAAAAAGAATATGTGCATACAAATACATATAATAATATCACACGTGAGGGACATCCGTAACAGTAATGATAAGGCCAACCATATGAAGGAAGCTAAGCCGCAGACACACACTAAATATATAGGGAGAGAGAGAGAAAAAGAAAAAACAAGGGAAAACATTGTTGTTGCTTTTTGGTGTTGTTTCTTTTCACAAAAATTGCCTCTACCGTCATGTGCAGCAACTTCAATCACGGCCCCAGTGAGTCCTCACCATCACTCTTTTTTACCATGAAAGACAATGGCAACCAAGAAATATCCGCCTGAGACGGTGAAGAAGAGTCCCCGTCGTCACTTCCGCTCATGGAGTCTTCAGGCAGGCTGCCATTTGCGAAGGAGTTGTGGATCATCGTTCTAAGAGTGCCGCGCGCAACAGGCCCGAGACGGTGCAGAAATTCATTCAACATGTCGTCGGGGCC
The DNA here is from genome assembly GCF_000209065.1 of Trypanosoma cruzi. NCBI lineage: Eukaryota > Euglenozoa > Kinetoplastea > Trypanosomatida > Trypanosomatidae > Trypanosoma > Trypanosoma cruzi. The sequence goes on from NW_918212.1 coordinate 482, forward strand.
AGGGGCTGAGCCGAGCGAAGAGTCGCGGATGGTCACGTCAAGTTCATACGGCGGAAAAGGCCGATCCATTTCCCAGCCACCAGGAACCAAAGGAGTGCAGCGAGCAGCAGCAGCATTATAGGGTAATGTGGCACGTAAAACCCGCACAAAATGACGGAAAAGCAGATTTGCCTGTTGCCGAGGCAGGACGCAAACGCGGCCAAGATCAGTGCGGAGCACAACCGATTCCAGAGGATGAGGGTGCGGCGCCGCCACGCCGCGGAGATATCGCCACCTCGGGCTGGATGAAGCCCCAATTTTTTTCGCGCGGGCTTCCAGAAGCATAGTGAAGCCACGGCGTAAGGCTTGATTTCGGTCCTCCTTTTTTCGGGTACATTCGGCTCAAAGTATGCTGTCTCCAGGTGAGGCAATGTGTGTGCTTCGTGTGCTGCTTCTGCGGCGGACTCGGCTTGTTCCATTTCGTTCGTCCAGATTGTTTTGGGCTGTCACGGCCGCCACGCGGACATGGCGCTCAGCTGCTCGTACGATGCCTCTGCGGATGTCCAACCATGTAGACGCGGTGGCAAGGAGGGTTTCACTCGACGAGGTGGAAGCAGGCCAGTCCGCTTTGCGCAGGGCAGAGGTGGTTTTCTTCCGTCAAGGCAGCGTGTTGGCTATTCGTGGAGTGCCATCGTCCATCCCTACCGAGTAAGATATTAAGCAGTGGTCCGAATCCATGTAGGGAGTGGATTGCCAGTGGGAAATGCGTACGGCGCAATACGCAGTCACGTCAGGGGACAAGAAATTACGATGTGTGATCCGTGTTGCCTGTGTCGGGTCATTTGCCAGCTCAAAATTGAAATCAATCAAAATAGCGGCGAAGTTCTCTCCTCCAGTCGTTGATGGTATATATGGCTGTCCCAGAGTTCACGATGTAAATTCAGTTTACCCGCGATAATCTCTTCGGGTCCAAGCGACAAACGATATTGATAAATGCAGATTCTTGAACAGTTTCCATGGGAGGTTTGTAGAGATTCGCCACGCAAATGCTGCGACGGCCTGGCGGAAATACACGGACAGCAATGGTCTCCAGGAGGTCAGTGCCAGAGAGCGACAGGCGCTCGCACGGTAGAGAGTGGCGCACCAAAATGGCAACACCACCACCGCGCCCAGTGCGGGCCTGAAGGTAGTCATTATGGCCAGGAACTTTTGTCGCTACGTCACTGCGTTTATTTATTTCCTGGAGAAGAACGATGTCAGGTGGACGCTGCTCCCATCGCACATCAGATGCAATATTTTTTTACGGGCGGGAGGCCTGCAATGTTAAGCTGCCTAATATTGATGAAGCCATCCTCCTCGGTGCCAGGGTTCTTGTGGACGTCACCGCAACGGGGGATGTCAACGGCGTGACCGCTGCGAAACGGTCGTGCAGTTCTGTCCGACAGTCTACAGGCAGACCGCTTCACCTCCCCACACCGGGCATGGAGTGAAACCTTCTCGAGGGGTGGAGTCGTCTTGGTCTCCGTCGTGCTCGCAGCAACGCCCTGCTGCGGAGATATTATATGCAGCCAAAGCCCCAGCACCGCGAAAGGGTACAGACCCCATTGCTGGAGTACACTGCAATACATATATCGTGTAATTGTCGTTAATTTCTTACCCACAGTCACAAAAAAAAAAAAGCAAGGCATTTAGGGGCAAATACAACCACAGCGGAGTGCCAGAAAACAAACAAACGAGATGAATGGTGAAACGCAACACTGCACGGCTGCCCACGCCGTGGCAAGCCGCGGGACATATGCTGGAAAGTAAAAAAAAAAAAAAAAAAAAGTTAAATCCGTCTTCCATTATGCATTCACTCAAAAACAAAAAAAAAAACTGCACGCTGGTGCCTTTGTTTCGCCTACAGATAAAAATAAATAAATAAATAAGATACACTCGTTATAGTCGTTTAAATCCCCGGTGCCCACACATTATTTATATTCCACTGGGACACTCAGCGCGGTTTCTTGCCCCCATTCCATCGTCTCTTTTATTAGCCGGCGCCATCGGCGTGGCACACAATGCCGAGAGCGCCCATGATCACTTAAAAAAGGGAGAAAAAACACTGAGTAGATCCCGTAATTGTCGGACCACAAAAAAAAAAAACACGAAAAAACGCGGTGCTGGTGCTGGGGAGAGCATGCTTCCACATGGAGGAAGAGCTCTGCGCAGCGAAGGGGATGTAAAATAAAATTAAAACCAGATAAAATGAACGGCGCATCCACAGAAAGCGGCAATTACTTAAAAGAGTGCGTCGACAGACGCATATGTTCCCGCTGGAAGCAGGAAGTCCTCACCGCGATTTCTCAGTAAAGGGCCACAAAGGCGCAAACCCCCAGCCCCAGCAGTAGCAGCAACCGCGACACGCCCCCACGCATGGAGCCGTCACCTTTACCTTTTTTGCCGCCACCGTTTCCTTTTTTGCCGCCATCGTTTCCTTTTTTATCATCGCTCTTCTTGACCATTTTTAGTTCACCAACACTCAGTGGGCGGTTGTACAGAAAGACGTTCGTCACTGTCACATCGCTGCTGTTGATGTCTCCCTCACCTCCACCAAAGTAGAAATGTGTGATTTCATGTCCCAGCGTCTCAGGTGTTCGTATATTCTCTGGGCTCCCCACAATCACACCATCCACGTACACATATCCCTTGTGGCCGTCCTGCAGCATGAGCGCCACCTGGTGTTCTTTCCCCAGCTCCCAAGTGGTGTTCGATGTCATTTTCTTCCAATCAAACACCGTCTCCCACGTTTTATTCATGCTGTACGACAGCCCAATGATCTTCGCGCCGTGACCGTCCCCCAGACCCGCACCCAGCAGAGGAGTGCTCCCCTTCGGAACCTGGTGGATGGTCACCGTCGCCACAATAGTGAATCTGTGGTTCACAAAGCTGTACTGTCTGTTATCCTCCCGGCTGTTCACGAGCCATGTTGCCATGGACCCAGGCCCCATGAACTTGAACCCATTTTTGACCTTCGATGCTTTCGTCACGGATGCATGCACGCAGCGGTAATCGTCGATCCACGTGTCGCCACCGGACGACGTATTGGACAGGAATCCAACCAGACCAGCCGTGGGTGTGGATGACTCGGAAAAGGAGGCGTCAAGCTTTGCCCAAGTACTGAGGACGGACTTGATTGTATTCAGCTCCTCCGTCAGGCGGGCAAGTGAAATGGCCTCGTCTTTTTCATTGGCCCTCTCCTTTAAAAGGTGCAACGCACCATCCGAGTACAGCAGGGCGTTGGCAAGCGTCTCATTCACATTATCCTCCAAAAAAAGCGGTCCAACATGAAACGTGCGGTTGTTGTCCGTGACCCAAAGGTAGAGCGCATTGGCCTCTTTCTCCCCCGAGGTGTACCCTCTCTGGGTGTACAGCATGACCTTCCTTCCCTCAATGGTGGCGGTGATGAGGGCTCCCACACGAAAAATTTTGTATAGACGAACTCCTGGTTGTGACATGACCCACACGCCTGAGAGTGTCCCGATAGCCTCCGTCCACG
>NW_918214.1:0-4016 GCF_000209065.1 Trypanosoma cruzi
TAGATGCGTCTTTATTTATTTAATTGGCGAGTGGGTGAATTGTGTTGCGTTCTGCCATGCGGCTTGTTGCTGAGGGCGAGTGGCCGCAGGGAGACGTTGTGAGCGCCTCCGACGCGAGGTACGATTGAGCAATCATCTCCTCCGTTCGCCGGTACACGCTGTTGAGGCGGCGTGATGGTAATGAATCGGCTTCTCAGAAAAGCAACAAGAGGACGTCTGCTCTTCCCGCTGCGGTTTACGAGTGGACTCTACAATCCGTGGGCGGGGTCGCTCTGCGTGCCATATTTCTTTGAATTTCGATGACTTTTTTACATCGCCATCCACACGCACATGCACGCAATTCCCCTGATTGCCCTCCTGTGGGCGGGAGACCGGGATGCAAAGGGAAAAATGTGGCTTGTGCCAGCATGTGGTAAAGTCTTTCTTGGGAGGGATTGCGACTGTGATGTCCGTCCTGGCAGGCAGGAATGGGATGAGAGGGGAGCGGAGGGGCGGGTAACAACGATCGTGTGCGGGGCAATGCGCAGTGAGTAGGGCGGAGCGGTTTTTATGTTGACTTTTCAAAACATTTTTGTCGTTTTCTTGTGTGACGATGGAAAGAAACTTTGGGTGGTGTGTTGTGGATTATTTGCACATGATTCAGCGCGGCAACACTATTTGCGGAGAAAATGAATGGCATCTGCGTGAGGCTTGTTTTTTGCGCGCGAGATGGTCGGGGAGGTGCTCAACGCTCCGAGAGGCCAGGAGCAAAGAGGCCTGCACTGCTGCAAGCATAGGGATGCACGCTCCTGTTGGTGGCGTTGCTGTGGAGCCCTGAAGGGCCTGCAGGGAATTTGTTTTTTCCCGCTTCAATATTTTGTTGATTGGTGCTTGCCGCGGCCTTTTGAGGCGGGGCGTGGGATGGACCGAGAGAGCGTGTGTAGTGTGACTGTGCTGTGAATTGGTGCTGCCCACGTTTGTGCACATATTCTCGTTTGTGTCCGTGTTATTGCTGCGGCGGTGCACCGGGAGCGTGTGACTGATCACTGCATCACTTGCGGACTGTTTCGGCAGGGCCTTGAATTGCGTCGCCGAATAATAAAACTCCGCTTGCATGTGTGTGTGTGTGTGTTTGTTTTGTGTTTGGCTTCCGCCGTGTTCCGCCGTTTTTTTTTTCTGTGTGCAATTGTTTTCCATGCTGTTCCTTCCGGATTCTCTTGTGTCCCACTCTTTGCATGGGTGCTCTGCTCTGCTCCCCACTGACGTGTCTGTTTACTTGGCTTGTTTTCTTTTCCACTTCTTGAACGCAGACACGCTAGGAAAGAAAGCAACCAAACGCGAATCGCTACTGTGAAATCCGAAGGCACTGAAAGGACCAACAGCACACACACCGCCCACACACACCTATTTATATGCTCTCACGTGTTGCTGCAGTCATGGCACCCCGCACACACAACCGTCGCTGTGTGACCGGATCCAGCGGAGGGAGGAGGGAAGGAGGGGAGAGTGAGCCGCAGAGGCCCAACATGTCCCGGCATGTGTTTACGTCCGCCGCGTTTTTCCTCGTTGCGATGGTGTGCTGTGGTACCGGTTGGGCTGCAGTCGCTGAGGGCAAAACAAGGAATACCATTGATCTGTTTGAGGGGACGCCGCCGATATCATTTGCTAATTGGAAGGAGTTGAAGGAGGAGGGCAGGGAAATCACCTCGCTCCGTGTTCCTGGCCTTGTTAAAGTGGGTGATGATGTATTTGCCGTTGCTGAGGCGCAGTGTGGGGAGAAGGATGGAGCCGACAGCTGTGCTGGGATTGTGTCAAAGCACCTGAATATAAGTGATGACTCAATGGATATTTCTACGTCGGATATAAGTTTGTTTTGCATGCAACTTGGGGACACCACCGCGAATAATTTTGGGACAACGGAAGTCTTGCGACCAACGACACTTGTAATTGGAGAGAGTGTCTACATGCTCCTGGGAAAGCAAAGCCGTACAGAGCAGCAGGTTGAAGACGAGAATGAGCGAGGTCTTTTACTCGTGAAGGGAACTGTCACGGTGGATGGTGGAAGCAACAAGAAAATCAAATGGAATGAGACACATGTGGTGAGGCCTGAACCCAAAGGAGAATCTCATTCCTTGACCGAGTTAATTGGCGGTGGAGGATCGGGTGCTGTGATGGATGACGGCACGCTTGTGTTTCCCATGCAGGCCAAAGGCAAGGATGGAACGAGCGTTTTGCTGTCTATGCATTTCTCCAAGTCGGAGAACAAATGGGAGCTTTCATCCACGACGCCTGGTAACGGCTGCAGGGATCCAACCCTGGTGAAGTGGGAAGACCAATACGACGAAAGACTCTTCATGATGGCTCATTGTGCTGGAGGCTACTATGACGTTTACAGGTCCACTGAGAATGGAGTCAGTTGGTATATGTTGGGTGAGTCAATTAATCGTGTGTGGGGCAACTCACACAATCGAACAGGGTACGGCGTCCCGAGCGGATTTACCACCGCAACCATTGAGGGTAAGGAGGTGATGCTCATCACCGCGCCGGTGTATGCCGCAAAGGAAAATGGAAGTGGAGAAGATCGGCTTCATCTTTGGGTATCGGACAATGCACGTGTGCATGATGTTGGACCGATATCCCGTGAGGGTGATTACGCTGCCGCCAGTTCTCTGCTGGTGAAAAGTGAGGATGAGCTGATTTTACTGTACGAGAAGAGGAATGGTGACAGAGCATACAGTCTTGTCGCCATGCGCCTGACTGAGCAGCTGGAGCGGATAAAGTGTGCGGTGAAGACATGGAAAGAATTGGACGACGCCCTGGGAGTTCCCACTGAAGGGCTGGTTGGTTTTTTATCCAGCACATTGGACGGGACTGCATGGAAGGACGAGTACCTCGGCGTGAATGCCACAGTGGGGAGCGGAGTGACCAGCACGGAGAGCGGTGTGGCGCTCAAGGGATCAGAGGCGAAGTGGCCTGTTGGCGACATGGGGCAGACTGTGCCGTACTACTTTGCGAACAACAAGTTCACTCTTTCGGCGACGGTGGTCATTCACGAGGTGCCGGAGGCAGGCAGCAGCCCCATTCCTTTGATTGGTGCGAGGCTGAACGACACGGCCAGCACGGTGCTCTTTCAGCTGTCGTACACGAGTGAAAGAAATTGGAACTTCACACTTCACAAGATGGATTTTTTGGTGAAGCCGTCTGGTGATTTTGGCAATTGGGAAACAGACACAGCAATTCGAGTGACGGTGCGAAAGAATAACGATGATGAATGGTTTGTGTACGCTAATGGGAGAAGAATATACGAGACGGATGAAAAAGAAATGGCTAAGCACCGTAACACTGATCAGTTTGGTCCACACAGGATCTCACACTTCTTCTTTGGTGCGGGCAATAAGGAAGATGAAGGGAACAGCCCTGTGACGGTGGCTGATGTCCTTCTGTACAACCGCATACTGTATCGTGATGATCTCGGAAACCTCAACGCCAGGACAGTCCCTATTCGACATCCGGCTGCCGAAGAACTGCACACTGCGGTGGAGGTCACGGCGACGGAGGAAGAAAAGCAGAAGGTCAGGCAGCTGACGACTTCCCTGGCAGAAGTTGAAGATCCTCGAATTGCACAGCCGACTAACTCTCAGTCTGTCCGTGTTCTTGCGGGCAGTGAATCGAGTGCTGAGAATGTTACGGACGGATTGCGTCCACGCACTGCCGCTACAAATGACACTTCCGTTCCAGAAACCAATCACTCAGCTTCCGAGGGCAGTATGAGTCCAGAGGACCGCCTCGCTCTGATCACCGACGCGAAATTGATCCTGCATGATTTACGTGGTGACAGCACTGCGCGTGTGTGCGTGTCTCGGGTGTTGCTGCGTCTTCTGGGGCTGTGTGCACTTGTGGCAGTCTTGTGAGCCGAAGAATGTGACATCGCGACTCCTCACGGGGATTGTGTGGCGCATTCCCCGCGGCTTCTTCTTTTTTCTTTCTTTTTTTTTGTAATACTCAGTAATTCTTTTATTCTTTTTTTTTTTTAAATG
>NW_918215.1:0-4017 GCF_000209065.1 Trypanosoma cruzi
GTTGGCGGCGGCGTGGATCTGCTGTCGAGCGCGGTGGCGCTTGACGGCGTGTTGCTGGAGGCGTCGGGCGGTCCGACCGCGTCCGCGATGCATGTGGCGTCCTCGTCACGTCTCAGTCTGCAGAGCCACTCGGTGTTCTCCATGACGAACGTGTCGGTTGTGAGCAGTGGCGGCGGCATTGTGCTTGGCGAGCGCCTCGCGGTGATTGATTCGGTGCTGCGCTTTGTGGGCGTCGAGGGGTCTGTCGCGTCGTCGCTGGTGCGCTGCGACGGTGGGACGATCGGTGCCGGCGGGTGGCTGGACCTGCACGACGTGTGGGCGGTGGGCGAGGCGTCGTCGGTGGCGTCGCTGTCGGGTGTGACGCTGAGCGGCGGCGCCGTGTCGATTGCGCGCTGCGCTGCCACCGGCGCGACGCTTGTCTCCGGGCTGGCAATCACGAGCGGCGTCGTGTCGGTGCAGTGCAACCGTGCCGGCGGCCGGGTGCTGCAGAGCAGCGGCGACTACCGCATGGCCGGTCTGCCCTCCGTGAGCGTTTTGCCGTGCGACGGCTGTGCGGCCGCGCTGGCGTGCTTTGATGCGCTGACGGCGTCGTTTTCCGACTGCGCGTGCAGCTGCCGAGCCGGCGGTGTGGGCGACGCGTGCCTGCCGTTCGACGTGCCGCCTGCGAGGGCCGGCGGCGGTGGTGGCGATACTGCGCAGGATTGCATGAGTGGCGTGACGCTGACGGAGTCGGTGACGGTTGGCGGCGTGCGTGCGACGGCGTGCTTCGACTCGGTGGTGTTCAGCGGGCCGATCACTGTGGCGGTGGACCTGCGCTTGATGGACGTGTTCGCTGACGCGCTGAACGTGACGCTGCGCCACTGCGTGCTTGCGGGTGGCGCGCGGCTGCGGATTGGTGGCCTCAGCGAGAGCACGGCGCGCCTGCTGCCCCACGCCCTCGTCAACATGACGAATGTGACGTCGCTTGAGGGCACGATCGTGCTGCGTGGCGCGATGCCGCAGCACTCGACTGTGTTGCTGGCGAACTCAACGCTGCGCGCGACGGTTGGCGGGTCGCAGTACGTGCCGACGACCCGTGGCCACGAGAAATTTCGGTACGGCTCCGCGCTTGTCTTGGACGGCGTCCGGCTGCTGTCGACGCGGTTTGTCATGACGCGGTCGACTATGGCGTGTGGTGGGGGCTCGTGCGCTGCTATCCTCGTGGAGCGCGGTCTCGGCGCCAACCTGTCCAGCGTATTCTACATGGACAGCTGCGTTGTCAGGTCGCAGACGCACGTGATGTACGCTATTGCGTCGGACCTGCGTGTTGTCGGCGGCTCCGTGTTCTCCATACAGAACAGCTCGTGGAGTGCGCCGAGCACCGAATACGGCGAAGGCGCGTGTGTGTTCAAGGATGTTGTGGTGGATGGCGGCAGCGTGCTGCAGATTGTGTCCGGCATTTTCCGTCTCGGCTTTGCCATGCTCATGGCAAACACGCTGACCGTGGCTGACGGCAGCTGGCTGGTGCACCACGACAACGAGTTCCGAACCGCCTACGTTGTGTACGTGGCCAACGAGAACGGCGTTGCGTTCCGCGATCGGAGTGTTTGGTCGATACTTGGCAACAACTTCACGTATGGCTCGTACTCGTCAACCATTGTAAGTATGACAAGCAACTGGTCACCACCATCCGACTCGCACCCGATCATCTACGGCGTGTGCAACGAGGCAAGGGGCTCTCCTGTGACGGATTACGGAGAAGAGCTCAATATTGGGACGCCCGTGACGGTGCTGGACTGTGGCGCGTGCACCGTGGACGCCGTGTGCTTCGCAGCGAGGACGAGCAGCATCAGCGGCTGTGAGTGTGTATGCGCTGCTGGCGGCTACGGTGACACGTGTCTGCCAGCTGCTGTTCCGGACGGCCTTGGGCCGCTCCCGCTCCCCGAAGCGGACGACACGGAGGTCCGCTGCGTGCACGGTGGCAGGATCGGCTCCGTGGACTATCCTGATCCCGGTGTGCGTGGTCTGTGCTTCGTCAACGTGACCTTCACCGCCGCGATTGTGCTGGACCTGTGGAGCTTCGACGCACCACAACAGACACTCAACATCACGCTGTTACATTGCGTCCTTGTGGGCCTGTTGATCAAGGGTAGTGGTGCGCGCGTGCACGTGAGCGTGGTCTCCTCGATGATGGATTCCGGAGTGTTGGTGTTTCAGGGTGATTTTGGCGTGAGCTCCCAAATACTGGTGGTGGGCAGTACGATTGTGACGATGTCGGGCCATGCCATTTTATTTGTGAAGTTTACTCTCAGTGCGAATATGACGCTGCTGCTGCTCGACAACTACATCGAGGGGGAGCTGGTACGCAATTTATTTCTCCGCTGCTGTTGTTGTTGATGGTGGCGGGATTATTTTGAAAGGAAATACGCTGAGCGCAACGAAGGATGATGACGGTGTGGAATCATCTGTTTACGTTTACGCTGTTGATGTGAGGAACGGCGGCTTCATTGACGTGGAGAACAACACGATGAGCGCGGTCAATGGCGTTATTCTTTTTGGGGATAACACCGTGAGCTCCGCGGGGCTGCTGCGAGTGGCGGACTGCACCTTCGTTGGCGGGACGGAAACTTTTGATCCCGCGCTGTTGCATTTGTCTGGCTCGGTGACCCTCGAGGGAGGTGCGCAGTGGCGTGTGGAGGGCAACAGCGTGGGTGCAGCCTCAGTATTATCTATTCTGTATCCCCAGTACAAAATTCAGCTGTCGGGCAGCGGCACCACCGTGGTGCTTTCACACAACCGTCAGGTGGGCGGAAACACTGTCTTTGCCATGCTTCTTCCACGGAGCACTATCTTGACGTCACCCGCGCGGTTTGTGGTTGGATGCAACCTGCAGGACGATGAGGAGGTGTCGTACGACGGCGTGTTTCCGGAGGACGTGGTGGTGTTTGGGTGTGGCACGTGCAACGACGACGCGGCGTGCTACATGCCCGGGACAGAGTCGGTGGACCGCGGCTCGTGCTCGTGCAGCTGCAAGGACGGATGGCATGGCGCGTCGTGTCTTCCCTTCGGGGTGCCCGAAACGGTTGTGCCGCCCTTGCCGGAGAGAGCCGTTGACGGCGACACGAGCTGCGTGGTGAACCAGACGCTGACGGACCTCACGATTAACATGTGGAAGACGCACCACTGCTACGTGGGTGTGACATTCAGCGGCGTGGGTGCCGTGTTGACGTTCTTCTTCAACAGTATGCCGCTGCATCTTCCCATCAACATCACGCTCACCGGGTGCACATTCCTTGGCGGAGCCGCGCTGCAGTTTGTTGGGGGTGCTGGGGCGACCGAGTCATCCGGCATCCTGATCCGCGTGAGCCAGACGGTATTGCGGTCCTCCGCCGTTGCTTTTTTACGTGCCCTCCCGCAGCACTGCGACATCGCCGTCACGGAGGTTGATGCGGTGCAATCCTTCGAGTTTGAATTATCGGGTACTGTGAACAACATGTGGAGCGTGTTTTTGCTGGGAAACGTTGTGTTGAGAGCGTCGACGCTGTTGGTCAGCAACGTCAAGGCGTATGCAACTAGGCGTGATGCACTTGGCTTTTCCTCGATCGGGACGCTGACGCTGGTGGGTGGCAGCTCGCTGTACTTGCGGTACTGCAGCTTTGAGGGCTACAAATACCTGTTCTATGTGCACAGTCTCAGTGTGAGTGACTACTCCGTTTTTGCGCTGCTCAACAATAAGATGTTATTCGGAGTAAGCCTGCTGTATCAGCACCAAGGATTCAGCGTGTCGGATCACAGCGTGTTGCGCGTGGTGGGGAACAGCGGCTCAGCTCGCTACGCCATCTGTAACGATGAATTGTGGACTATTCAGCGGTCAAGCTGGCTGGATTGGCGCGACAACGACGTGGAAGTGGGTGCGATGTTCTACGACACTGAGTCCGCATTTGTGAGCATTGACGACAGCAGTGCGGTAACGTTGACTGGCTGCAAGATGGGCTCGACGGGGTTGTCGGTATCCCTGCTATCGCGGGTTGACGCCGG
>NW_918216.1:0-4020 GCF_000209065.1 Trypanosoma cruzi
TAAGAGCGCGAAAGGGACGAAACACGACCAACGAGCCTCCGTGATGTTCTGCCCGGATCCGTACGGCGCAATGCGGCTGATGCAGTACAACATGCAGCGCCGGGCCGTTCAACAAATGGTTGCCGAGACGCAGCGGCAGATGATGCAACAGGGGTGCACGGTCCCGAATGAAATGCCGCCGTCGCCGGAGGGCTTTGGGAACATGGGCGGCCCAAACTCCGGATGGGGCCCGTGCCGGCAACGGGGCGGCAGCCTTGAGCCGACGCCGGCGGGTTATTTTGGCGGCTTCTCCCCGGCACCACAGTTCCTCCCCAACGATCTTGAGAATATGCGTATCCCGGAGGAGCGCTACGGAAACTACTGAGGAGCCGAGCGCCGAGACTCACAGGGGAGGAGGGGGCGTGCCGCCGTCGAGAGTGACCCTGCATGCCGACACGTGGGAGGGGGCTGCATCCATGGAGACCGAATATATATACCGAGGTGACAACGCACCGGCCGCCGATGGTGGGTGGTCATGCGTACAAGAAAAGGCGGGCCGCTTTTCTGCGAGGACTCAACAGGCGCGCAGGACTCTTTTTGTCCCCTACTTTTTAGTTTTTTTGTGATCAGAAATGTTGAGTGAAACCAACGTAATGAAGTGAAAAACGTCTCGCAAGATGGAAGAAAAACAAGAGCATTTTTGTGTGTGTGTCGGAGAGAGTCTTTATGTGTCATTATATTTTTATGACTGTTTCTTCTTCTTTTGGTGTAACTTTCTGGGAAACGTGGTCTACTCCTCATTGGGGAGGAGGCGGCGCAGCGTCCCACAGGCGCCGGACGAGCCCTTGCGGTGTTTCCCGTGCCTCCTGTGCGCTGGTGTCGCCGCCCACGCTGACGCCGCTCGCTCCGCCGCCCTGACCCCTTCACCCGCACCGTCCCGGATTCGGGTGGGGCGCAGTGGGTTGGCTGACGGGCTGCGTGGCACCGCGTGGCCGTGTTGTTTCTTGTTGTCGCCCGTGCTGTTTGTGTCTGCTGCCTGCTGCCCCCACACTCTCTCCGCCCTTTTTTCCTTTGCCTAGACTCTCACACCGAAAGCGACCATGGCGAAAACGAAACTGCCGACGATGAAGCGGAAGCTGAGGTGGGTTGCCGTGCTGCTGATTCTCTTCATTGCGGTCACGACTGTTCTGTCCCTCAGCTTTGTCCCCGCTGCCGATGATGGTGCACCGGCACCCAACAACCTCCGCCACCCGCGAGCCTCCGCAGTGGACGACGCAGCGCTTGCTTACATCCCACGCCGTGTTGTGGATACGTGGAGCCGTCGGGAGTATCTGGTTGTGCTGGGCATCCCCTCCACGGACGACGAGGCGAGGCGAACACGACGCAACCTGCAGCGGACGACGTGCTGGCTGTTTCCCGGAGTGGCGACGAGGGCGAACGACTTCACCGGTGCGATGCTTGTGCTGTACGTCCTTGGGCGACACCCGTCGCACGGCTACGACTACTCTGCCGCGCTGCTGGAGGAGGCGTCGCAGTGGAACGACGTGGTTGCGCTGCCAATGAACGAGGGCCGTGTTTCACCAGAGAAAAAAGTGGGTGTTGGGGGGGATTCAGGCATCGAGGCTTCTATTGGCATGAGCCGCAAGACATACATGTGGTTTGACCTTGCGCACCGCCTGTTCCCGACCGCGAGGTACATTGCGAAGGGCGATGACGACATTTTCCTCCGTGTGCCGCTGTACGTTGCTCACCTGCGCCTCCTGCCGCGCCGAGGGATCTACATGGGATACCACATTGGGAATTCATTTTTGGTTAAGAAATGTTTTCTACATGTGGCGTATATGGTTGGCTGGTGCTACACCTTGTCGAGGGATGTGGCGGAGGCGTTGGTGTCGTACGAACCGCTGCGCCGCCTGGCATACTTGCCGTACAGCAAGGAGCGTGACCACGAGTTTGCACTGCTGGGTTTTTTGTACGAGGACGTCATGGTTGGTTTGGTTCTTGAGAAGGAAGTGAAGTACAAGCCAATGTTGTACGTCAAGGTGCTGGGTTGTCATTTCCATGACGCTCGCAATGAAACGGGGCACTCGCAGGTGGTGCCGACCTCGATGTGTGTCCATCACGTGCAGGAGGACGACTACGCTGCGCTGATGGCGCGCTTCGGCAACGACACATCGCCTGTCGCCCGTGTGGAACGGTACTCGGAGGAAGTGATATACCCGTCGTGCGATTGACAAATGAACGAAATGATCTGTTTCCTGTGCGTGTTGAATCCTAATGTATTGCTTGATTGGTTGCTGCATTCCGGTTTGTGCCCTGTGTGCTCCGTGGCCGAAAGACGTGGAATGTGTCATTGACCGCCCCCTGCCCCCGTGGAGCGTGTCACTCCCTGCCCTCGACCCGCGTGCGTGTGTGCTTCTGCTGGGGGCACGTGATGAGGATGTGCGTGTGTGTGCTGGGCCGTCAATGATCGGTGTGTGTGAGTCTGTGATTTTTACATTTTATTCTATTTTAATTGTGCGATTGGGAGATGGAGGGGATTCAGCGCGTTTTTTTGTGTGTGTGTGCGTTGCTTCGGATTTCCCACACCTGAGCCCTCACCTCGCGGTTGGGAGTCGCCGGGGATGTATTCTTGTGTTTTCGTGTGATTTATTTGTGGGCGGAGCGTCCCACGGTGCGGCGGCTGTCAGTGCCGATGGTGTGGCTCTCGGTGTCTGGAGATGGCCCACTTTTTTCATGTGTATTTTGGTTCTGGCATTTTGGCATATATATATATTTTTCTTTCTGTGTGCTGCCCGCACGTCCACATTTCTGCCTGTTTGTTTTGTCCTTCTTTTCTTTTTTTCCCGCCCCATTTCCGGGTGGGGAATTATTTGACCAGGCATCTCACCCGCGCTGTTTGTCTTGTTTTGTACGTGGCGGGGCGCCTTTATTTAGGCCGCTTGGGACGAGGCCGCACGGCTGGCAAAAGGCGGTAATGAATGTAAGCGAATATCAGGGGCTGGACAACGGTTAAAACGAAAAAGGAAAATGGAGCGAAACGGCATGTGCGTGCGTGTGCGCGTGTATTTGACCGCGGTAGAAGCGAATGTGCGTTTGTTGTTGCGCCGTGGTTTGTGGCGCTCTTTTTGTCTTTTGCCGTGTACGTCCGTCCTCAGTTCTCTCTCGCCCGGCAACAGCGAGAGTACTGGAGTTTGTGGTGCCGGTCTGCACGCCCAACGTGCGTGGAGGACACACACTGAAACACAAACACGCGCGGAGGGGGAGGGCGGCGTGCGTGTTGAGGGGCTTTGGCCCATTTTTTTGCTGCGGACAGAAGAAAAAACAGACGATGCCTCGTTGCCAGGTGCCAACAGCCGCCGTCTCTCGGCCACGGTGCGGGTCGGAATTTGTTCCTGAGGGCGTGCCCTTTTTGGAGCCGCCGGATGTCTTTTCCAGCGACGATGAGGACGGCTTTGGCCTCTTCCGCAGACGGGCGATGGCCCAGCAGCAGCCACAGAATAGACTTCTCGCGGCAGATAAATGGGGACGACGAGAAGGCAGGTGATTGCTGTTGCCCTCCTCGGCAGTAGCGAATACGACGGAGATGAGGAGGAGGGGGAGGAGGCGTGGAACATGCGTGGAAGCAGCGTCTATCGAAACGGGAGCGACAGCACTTTGGCAAGTCAGATATCTCTTTACAGAATTGCTGTGGCGGCCTCTCCCCCAGCCTCTGCCTGGAGAGGCACAAGAACGCGACCGAGTGCACTGATACAACCAGCCTCCACCGCACAGGAGGAGAACTGCTTTGCGTGTAGCGAGGACGTGTCCGCCGAGTCGAGTGAGGGGGTGGAGCGCCTGCCGCAAAACCGCCTTTTCAATAAAGTCAGGAGCCGCTCTTGGGCATTCGTCACACTGAGCGGGAGTGTCCACGGAATGTTCTGTGTGCAGGAGGGCTCACTGCATGGAAGCGTAAAGCCCCTGAGCGACCTCGCGGATCAGACGGACAGCGGCGCGAGTCTTTTTTTGTTATTTGAGCAGCCACTGATGGGCACGCGAGAG
>NW_918217.1:0-4021 GCF_000209065.1 Trypanosoma cruzi
AGATGGTGACAGAGAGTGTCTCTGACTCCCACCATTCATAATCGGAAACAAAAATTTGGACCACAACGTGTGATGCAGCCACCGCTCGAAAACGATCAGCCGAGTGCAGCACCCGTGTGGGCAAGAGCTCGCGAAATTCCTCCAAGCAGCGGATAGTTCAGGGTTGTTTGGTGTCCAGTGTGTGAACACGCAAACAGATGGTGACAGAGAGTGTCTCTGACTCCCACCATTCATAATTGGAAACAAAAATTTGGGCCACAACGTGTGATGCAGCAGCCGCTCGAAAACGATCAGCCGAGTGCAGCACCCTTGTGGGCAAGAGCTCGCGAAATTCCTCCAAGCAGCGGATAGTTCAGGGTTGTTTGGTGTCCAGTGTGTGAACACGCAAACAGATGGTGACAGAGAGTGTCTCTGACTCCCACCATTCATAATTGGAAACAAAAATTTGGGCCACAACGTGTGATGCAGCAGCCGCTCGAAAACGATCAGCCGAGTGCAGCACCCTTGTGGGCAAGAGCTCGCGAAATTCCTCCAAGCAGCGGATAATGCAGGGTTGTTTGGTGTCCAGTGTGTGAACACGCAAACAGATGGTGACAGAGAGTGTCTCTGACTCCCACCATTCATAATTGGAAACAAAAATTTGGGCCACAACGTGTGATGCAGCAGCCGCTCGAAAACGATCAGCCGAGTGCAGCACCCTTGTGGGCAAGAGCTCGCGAAATTCCTCCAAGCAGCGGATAGTTCAGGGTTGTTTGGTGTCCAGTGTGTGAACACGCAAACAGATGGTGACAGAGAGTGTCTCTGACTCCCACCATTCATAATCGGAAACAAAAATTTGGACCACAACGTGTGATGCAGCCACCGCTCGAAAACGATCAGCCGAGTGCAGCACCCGTGTGGGCAAGAGCTCGCGAAATTCCTCCAAGCAGCGGATAATTCAGGGTTGTTTGGTGTTCAGTGTGAGAACACGCAAACAGATATTGACAGAGAGTGTCTCTGACTCTCACCATCCATAATTGGAAACAAAAATTTGGACCACAACGTGTGATGCAGCCACCGCTCGAAAACGATCAGCCGAGTGCAGCACCCGTGTGGGCAAGAGCTCGCGAAATTCCTCCAAGCAGCGGATAATGCAGGGTTGTTTGGTGTCCAGTGTGTGAACACGCAAACAGATAGTGACAGAGAGTGTCTCTGACTCCCACCATTCACAATCGGAAACAAAAATTTGGACCACAACGTGTGATGCAGCGACCGCTCGAAAACGATCAGCCGAGTGCAGCACCCGTGTGGGCAAGAGCTCGCGAAATTCCTCCAAGCAGCGGATAATGCAGGGTTGTTTGGTGTTCAGTGTGAGAACACGCAAACAGATATTGACAGAGAGTGTCTCTGACTCTCACCATTCATAATCGGAAACAAAAATTTGGACCACAACGTGTGATGCAGCCACCGCTCGAAAACGATCAGCCGAGTGCAGCACCCTTGTGGGCAAGAGCTCGCGAAATTCCTCCAAGCAGCGGATAATGCAGGGTTGTTTGGTGTCCAGTGTGTGAACACGCAAACAGATAGTGACAGAGAGTGTCTCTGACTCCCACCATTCACAATCGGAAACAAAAATTTGGACCACAACGTGTGATGCAGCGACCGCTCGAAAACGATCAGCCGAGTGCAGCACCCGTGTGGGCAAGAGCTCGCGAAATTCCTCCAAGCAGCGGATAATTCAGGGTTGTTTGGTGTCCAGTGTGTGAACACGCAAACAGATGGTGACAGAGAGTGTCTCTGACTCCCACCATTCATAATCGGAAACAAAAATTTGGGTCACAACGTGTGATGCAGCGACCGCTCGAAAACGATCAGCCGAGTGCAGCACCCGTGTGGGCAAGAGCTCGCGAAATTCCTCCAAGCAGCGGATAATTCAGGGTTGTTTGGTGTCCAGTGTGTGAACACGCAAACAGATGGTGACAGAGAGTGTCTCTGACTCTCACCATTCATAATTGGAAACAAAAATTTGGGCCACAACGTGTGATGCAGCAGCCGCTCGAAAACGATCAGCCGAGTGCAGCACCCGTGTGGGCAAGAGCTCGCGAAATTCCTCCAAGCAGCGGATAGTTCAGGGTTGTTTGGTGTCCAGTGTGAGAACACGCAAACAGATGGTGACAGAGAGTGCCTCTGACTCCCACCATTCACAATTGGAAACAAAAATGTAGACCACAACGTGTGATGCAGCGACCGCTCGAAAACGATCAGCCGAGTGCAGCACCCTCGTGGGCAAGAGCTCGCGAAATTCCTCCAAGCAGCGGATAGTTCAGGGTTGTTTGGTGTCCAGTGTGTGAACACGCAAACAGATATTGACAGAGAGTGTCTCTGACTCTCACCATTCACAATTGGAAACAAAAATTTGGACCACAACGTGTGATGCAGCGACCGCTCGAAAACGATCAGCCGAGTGCAGCACCCGTGTGGGCAAGAGCTCGCGAAATTCCTCCAAGCAGCGGATAATTCAGGGTTGTTTGGTGTCCAGTGTGTGAACACGCAAACAGATATTGACAGAGAGTGTCTCTGACTCCCACCATTCACAATTGGAAACAAAAATTTAGACCACAACGTGTGATGCAGCGACCGCTCGAAAACGATCAGCCGAGTGCAGCACCCTCGTGGGCAAGAGCTCGCGAAATTCCTCCAAGCAGCGGATAGTTCAGGGTTGTTTGGTGTCCACTGTGTAAACACGCAAACAGATATTGACAGAGAGTGTCTCTGACTCTCACCATTCACAATTGGAAACAAAAATTTGGACCACAACGTGTGATGCAGCCACCGCTCGAAAACGATCAGCCGAGTGCAGCACCCTCGTGGGCAAGAGCTCGCGAAATTCCTCCAAGCAGCGGATAATTCAGGGTTGTTTGGTGTCCAGTGTGTGAACACGCAAACAAATATTGACAGAGAGTGCCTCTGACTCCCACCATTCACAATTGGAAACAAAAATTTAGACCACAACGTGTGATGCAGCGACCGCTCGAAAACGATCAGCCGAGTGCAGCACCCTCGTGGGCAAGAGCTCGCGAAATTCCTCCAAGCAGCGGATAGTTCAGGGTTGTTTGGTGTCCACTGTGTAAACACGCAAACAGATATTGACAGAGAGTGCCTCTGACTCCCACCATTCACAATTGGAAACAAAAATTTAGACCACAACGTGTGATGCAGCGGCCGCTCGAAAACGATCAGCCGAGTGCAGCACCCGTGTGGGCAAGAGCTCGCGAAATTCCTCCAAGCAGCGGATAATTCAGGGTTGTTTGGTGTCCAGTGTGTGAACACGCAAACAGATATTGACAGAGAGTGTCTCTGACTCCCACCATTCACAATTGGAAACAAAAATTTAGACCACAACGTGTGATGCAGCGACCGCTCGAAAACGATCAGCCGAGTGCAGCACCCGTGTGGGCAAGAGCTCGCGAAATTCCTCCAAGCAGCGGATAATTCAGGGTTGTTTGGTGTCCAGTGTGTGAACACGCAAACAGATATTGACAGAGAGTGTCTCTGACTCTCACCATTCACAATTGGAAACAAAAATTTGGGCCACAACGTGTGATGCAGCGACCGCTCGAAAACGATCAGCCGAGTGCAGCACCCGTGTGGGCAAGAGCTCGCGAAATTCCTCCAAGCAGCGGATAGTTCAGGGTTGTTTGGTGTCCAGTGTGTGAACACGCAAACAGATGGTGACAGAGAGTGTCTCTGACTCCCACCATTCACAATTGGAAACAAAAATTTGGACCACAACGTGTGATGCAGCAGCCGCTCGAAAACGATCAGCCGAGTGCAGCACCCTCGTGGGCAAGAGCTCGCGAAATTCCTCCAAGCAGCGGATAGTTCAGGGTTGTTTGGTGTCCAGTGCATGAACACGCAAACAGATATTGACAGAGAGTGTCTCTGACTCCCACCATTCATAATCGGAAACAAAAATTTACACCACAACGTGTGATGCAGCGACCGCTCGAAAACGATCAGCCGAGTGCAGCACCCTCGTGGG
>NW_918218.1:0-4022 GCF_000209065.1 Trypanosoma cruzi
CATTCAACGGGACCCAAATGCCCTTGTAGAAGGCGCTCCAGAACCAACACGGTACTCCGGAGACACGACGGAGCGTGGTTGCTGTGTCACATCAAATCCACAAGGGTAAATGCCGCCGCATGTCAATTATTCCAGGCAACTCAACTCCGCAATGCTTTTTGCTCGTCACGCCTACTGAGTGACGTTAAATGTCCCAAGAATCGCAGGAAGGGGTCATGCTTCGCCGCACTCGGCCGGCATTCTCTTAAAATCCAATAAATGCCATGCGTTTTCATTTGTCTCTTGATAATTCACGCCACCCAAACAAAAGAAGAGGGGTAAAAAAGAAAAAAGAAAAAATAAGTGACGCATAAAAAATAAAAAATAAAAAAAAACAACAATAACAACAAAGGCACAATAAAAACCCACATGAGCTAACAAAAAAAAAAAAAAAAAAAGTCACCCAAAAACACCCTACAAATTTTCTGACGTCCATAAAAGTTTTCTTTGGAAATGATTCCTTTAGCCCGCGGAACGAGACAAAAAATGATCCGTTTTCAGCGATGCGGTGTGGTGGAGAAATCCTCACACTCCCGTCGCAACTCGTCAAACACCATTATACCCTTCTTCTCCATCGCCCTGCAGAGCGCCATGCCCTCCGTGTGTCTTTTTAACTTTAGCAGCACTCCCAGTAGCTTGTTTAGCATTACGTTATTCCCCTTCACCCTATGACGCCGCATCTCACACAGGAGGAAGTCAATCTCATCGTAACACTCGGATGCACACATGGCCTCCAGCAGAATAGAGATGGTGTGCGAAGTCGGTGCTATGTTGTTCCCCTTCGGCCCAATCACACTCTTGTAGAAGGTGAAGGCGGAAAGTGGGCTGCGGGAATGGCGGGCGACGTGTAAAATGGCGTTAAGCAGATATGGGGTTACAGCAACACTGTCAATTGTCGTTAGGCAAGAGATCGCCTCGTCATACTGGTGATTGTGGGCCAAGCCAAAAAGGAGGCGTGCATAGATGCCGGGTGACACCTGCTTCTCATGCCTTGTGCGGTAGTCTGTCACACGGGCGACGGCCAAATGCATCACACCGTTTCGATCACACACCCCTACATAGGCGGCGATGGTGTACTCCGTCGGCGTCAGGTGGAAGCGGTCAAGGTCCATCATAAGCGAGTGCGCACGCGCCTCCAGAATCGCGTCCTTCTTGCTGCTTCGCTCAAGAACGCCCATCATGTACTGTACAGTGCGTGCCGTCGGGTTCGTGCCGCTATCAATCATGTAGCGGTACATCGTCCAAAGACTCTGCAGCAGCGGGCCGGCGAGGAGCGACGACGCGGCCACGCTGTTACCGGCAAACTCCGCCGGCAAAAGGCTCGACAATGACGACGTGAGACCACGGCGGTCAACAGCCTCTTCGTCCGCCAGCGTCGGTGCTGCGCTGCCCAGAGTCGCAACGGCATAAAATATATGAAAGATGTCCTCGTATGTATCGGAACGCAGGCGAATGCGCTTCTTAATGACTTCTTCATGCAGCGACAAGAGCGCATGACATTTTTCAATGGGCGAAAGATGGGACTCCAGGCAAACCACAATTCGCACCAGCAACTGCTGGTACTGCTGCCGACGTGCTTTCCAGATCAACTCCCGCTGAATGTGACTCAGATGAATCTGACGCCTGCGGGAATCGAGCTTGACCACCGCCGCAGGGTCGTGGGCCGCCATGACGGGCGCCTCCTCGAGTTCATGGCTGCACAGCTGGCTGTGCTTCCGCTCTGCCGCTGCGTGCAACTCCTCTGCTTTAGAGTAGGGGCTCGGCGCGTCCTTTATTCCTCCGGTGGGCATGAGTGTCTCACTTGTTGTGCGTGACGCGGACTCGGCAATGTCCAGAACGCGGGCCCTTCTGCTTCTCCCCGCTTCCCTTCCTCGCTGTGACCGCCATGCCCCATCCGCAACAGCCCTACGCACGCCGGCGGGACCCACAGTAGGATGAATGCAGGCCATACACACGTGCAAAGATACAACCAGCGGACTGCAAGAAGGAAATCGCCACATGGCACTGAACAACAATTTTCCCTTCTTCGCCTTCTTTCCATACCACCTCGTGACGCCATGCAGAAAGAAAAAACTCAGTACATTACAGGCTACAAAACCCGGACCACAACAGAAGACAAGCACACACACACACACATGCCGACACCATCGCCTCAAGAAGAAAAAACAAAAAAGAACGCACATCATAACCCCTACCCCCCAAAAAGCCCACCCAAAGGGATATTAGACCAATTTCAAAAAGGGGCAACAAGGTCTAGCAGACAGTCCAAAAGGATCACAACTATAAAGGGGGAGAGGGAGTCTTACACAAGCCACAAACAACCAAAGTCAACAAACAAGTACCCGTTTTTCGTAGGGGCAAACCATTTACACACACGCAGGCGGAAAATGGCAGCCCTTTAATATATTTCCATGTCAACGTATCAATTTCCCAGTCTTTCACTTTTGACGCTTCTTCCCTACTGCGGCGGCTCGCGGGCACAGTGCCAAGCACCAAGGAGCAACGTGCGGAAGACTCATTTCCTGCCGATCAACATGACGACGACGCTGGCGAATAAAGCCAACAAGAACACATAAACCGTCGACGTGAGAAAAAAGAAGGTGATTTACGCGGCCGGGCGTGAGGATAAGCAAGGGACGGTCAGCAGCAACACGCCCTGCAGGCAAAAAAAAAACATGGTCAATTCACCGAATGAGGAGCATGCGTCCTGCTGGAGCCTTGACCCTTTTCCCTGTAGAGTGAAAGGACGACGAATGATCTCACGGTTCGTGCCATTGCGCCCGACATCGCTCACACACTCCAGGCAGGACACATCCCGCGCCTACACACACGAGTCAACCCATTAGTCCGTGCACCAATCCACCACAGCCGGGCTCCTTGCTAACCCACGCCGCGGCAGTCTTCGGGTTCACGTTTCCTGCGAAAGGCTCGGATAAAGATGCTTCACAATTGCTCCCAAAACCCACAAAAAAACACGGAAAAACACCAACAATAGAAAAAGTTTCCATAAATCATGTTTGCTCTAAGCCATTCGCTGCACGCAACACACACAGACGCACAGGAAAAGCAATAATAAAAAAGGTAATGGCGTTCAATTAAGGGAAACAAAGAGGAATTCGACAGCACGACAAAAAAGAAACATCGGAATCAACAGAGCAGCGTGTGGATGTGCCGGCCATCAAACCTCTTCCCGCTGTTACCATCGCCCACCACACAAACACATATGGGATAGTTCGGACGGTTGTGCTAAGAGTCGCAGTGTCCCTGCCTTCCACACATGCGGCCCAAGCCACCCTTTTTCCTACGGGTGGAGCAGGCAGCCAGCAATGCACTTGTGCGCACACAGCATGGCCCTGCTCTCACACAATCCTCAAAAAAAAAAAATAATGCGACAAAAAAAAAGTCATCAGAAACACACAAAAAAAAAACCAAAAATAAATTGGTGACCGGCGCCGCGAGCCCCTTCGCTCCTATCTGAAGGTGACAATACACGTCAGGTTCGCTGGCCTTCTTCCACAGGCGGTCAGCGTGCCGTGGTGGTGGGGACTGTGCGGCCCTCGGTATTGACAGCTGCGGCAGCACGCGGCGGCGCCTCACACACATGCACGGGGCTGGCTGTTTCCGGGCAGGATGCCGCATCAGACTGTTGCGAAACACCGGGCACATCTCCTGCCGTCATTCCACTGCCGCTGCTGCTGCTGTGCGGGAGGTACGATGCACTGCCGTATACGGCGCTGGCGGGTCGCAGGCGGTACGTGGCCCCAGAGAGAGTGTTCAGTCTGCGGCTCGCCGCATTCACGTCAGGCAGGCGGAGACTGCGGTCAACGGGCACACCCTGCAGTACATCCCCTGACCGTGCACGGGGCAAAGCGTTTCCCTCCTCCACGGGCTCGGCGCTGGCAAAGTACTCGTGGGGCGTGGTGAGGCCGTCCCCCGGCAGCTCGCTGGGCACACGCGTGATGGGTGCACCGTCCTCCTCGATC
>NW_918222.1:0-4029 GCF_000209065.1 Trypanosoma cruzi
TGCAGCAGTGGCCGAAAATGCCGTTCCCTTTGCAAACTATGGGTTTACTCTTGCGGCATCGGTGTCGATTCACGAGGTGCCGAAGGGCATCACTCCCCTGATGGGCCTGAAGAAAATGGGGAAGACAACACTCCTGGGACTGTCGTACGATAATAATATGGAGTGGAGCGTGGAGCATGAGTTGTTCCCGAAGCATTTTACCGCATGGGAGCTGGACAAAACGTATCACGTGGTGCTCAAAATGCGTGACGGTGTGGGCTCCGTGTACGTTGACGGGACTCTCCTTTGGAATATGAGTCTGCCTCGTCCTTCTGATGAATTAATGGACGAGATTTCACACTTTTACTTTGGCGCGTACGATGAGCTGTTGCACAGCAGAAAAATCCATGCGACGGTGGCGAACGTCTTTCTGTACAACCGCCCGTTGAATGAAACTGAGATTGGCGCCCTCAACGCGAATAAAGTCACCATTCCGCCTCCGGAAAGGAAGCCGGTGCCGGTGGCGGCAGCTACTTCTCCGTCCGTTGAATCCGCCAACGATACGGTGACCACAAATACACAGCCAACTGTGCCATCGCCTGCTGCTGCCAGACCACAGCCGACGGACCAAACAACTTTGAACGCGAACAGTGTTCCGAGTGGTGGCGCTGCATCCACGCCAGCGGAATCGGAATCAGAAGGGCCCAAACAAGCGGAGTCGGAATCAGAAGGGCCCAAACCAGCGGAGTCGGAATCAGAAGGGCCCAAACCAGCGGAATCGGAATCAGAAGGGCCCAAACCAGCGGAGTCGGAATCAGAAGGGCCCAAACCAGCGGAATCGGAATCAGAAGGGCCCAAACCAGCGGAGTCGGAATCAGAAGGGCCCAAACCAGCGGAGTCGGAATCAGAAGGGCCCAAACCAGCGGAGCCCAGTGCCGCAACATCCTCAGCAAGGGAGGGAACTGCAAACCAGCCGGCATCTGCCACATCTTCCGATGGACATGAAGCTGTGGCATCTGTTACATCTTCAAGCGCCGCCAGTACTGATGTTGTTTCTTCCTCATCTGATGATGCACAAACGGCGGGGACGGAAGGTGGAGCTATGATGCAGGCAGATCAACCAACCCAATTCTCTGTGGGCACCCCCGACGCAGCAAATGCAGCAACACACAACGCTGAAGGCAATGGACAAGAAGGGTTCCATCCACAGGTCAAGGAAGCAGAGGCGGCGACACTCGGCAGCAGCCTTTTAAATTCGTCGCAGTGGGATAACAGCGTTGCTGGCACTATGCGTGAGAGCGGAGTGCTGCCGCTGCTTCTTCTGCTGGGGCTGTGGGGGTTTGCGGCTGCGTGAGGAGTGTGCGGCCTCAGTGTGGAATACTTGCGCCCTCCTCCGCACCGACACCATCCGGTAATGAATTACTCTCCGCAATGAACAATTCTTTTTTTCATTTAGTACTTTCCTTCTTTTGCTTTTTGATTCATGGCAACCACCATGGGCGTTTTTTTTTCTTCGGCTTAAAAATTTTTTTTTTTTTTTCTTCTGTTCGGAGCATAATTTCTTATGTTTTTTTATGTTTGTTTTAAATTATTTTTGTTTGCTTTTTAAATAAAATTTTTTATTTCTGTTTTTTTCTTTTTTGTTTCTCATCCCCCATCTTTTCTCTTTTTTGCTTTTGGGGCAATCACTGTGGACGCTCTTTTTCATTTCTACTCTTTTAATTGTTTTTTGCTGCACTCTTCCTGTGAGGGGTGCCGTGTGTTTCCCGCCCAACTGCTCCACTCGCACACCCACCGACACGCTCACGACGACGGCCCTGTGCGCCTCGCCTGCTGCACGCATGAGGAGGGGCCGCGACGAACGGCGCGCTGAGGGAGCCGTGACGTGTGGGCGTGCGACGAGGGCCTGTGGGGCGGAGCACACATTTCTTTCCCTCTTGTTTTGTTGTTTTAGCGGCCAGGGCTGGCAGACACCCGCAGCGCCACACACACACACACACAGCCACACCCTGCCGCCGTGTTTTTAAGGATTTTTTTTTGTTTTGCGTGTACATTTCACGCTCTGGCAGCCTCTTCGGGGTCGGCCTCGTGAGCATTTCTCTCCCCTCCGATGATTTTTTTTCTTTTGCTGCGCTCACTCTCCCGATGGAGAGACGCGACTCCCGTCATGTCTGCGTGCTTCTCTCAGTCCCCACACACACGAGTGACTGTGCTCTGCGGGCCGCACTCACGCGCCGATGAGAGGGCTGAGGGGAGCAGCAACACGCAGATGACCCCATGAAATATAAACGATGTGCGGACACACATGGAGGGTCAGACGTTTGAAAGACAAGTAATTATTTAATTTTTAATATGCGGGCAAAATATATAAACATTTTGGTGGGCCACACAGTAACCGGGTGATTTTTTTTTTTTTTTTAGGAGTATGAGCAATGGAGGACGACTTCTTTCGTGTCTTTTTTTCTTTTTATTTAATTACTTTGTGCGGGGCTGGAAAGATAATGGTGAAAGGGGAATTTTTTTTTTGGTAATTGTTTTAAATAAATCTTGTACGACTCGCCACTGCTCGGGCTGCAGTGCAATCATGAGTTTGAGCAGTCTTGTTACTTCTACCATGCGGCTCTGCTGTACATTTTGTTTTTGCGTTTCTTTACGTGCTCCGTTTCTTTTTTTACTTCTTTACCTCGTGTTTCTGCAGACACGCACAAGCACATGCACACAGAGTGCAAACCACAGTGGATTCGGATGGTTCCTTTGCGGTGAGTGTGGCAACTACGTCTGGGTGCAGCTTTTTCCCGTGGGCATGAAGCGAAGGGAGGAGAGAGGCAGCGCGCAGGGCGAGTGTCTCTTCCTGATGGTGTGGGGGCGCTGCGTTGTGACCGCATGGAGTGAGGCGGCGCGTCATGGCTGGGTGAGAGGATCCGCTTCGGCGTGTGTGGCTCTGTGGTGATTGCTCGCTCCGTGTGCGTTGTGTGTTGGCTGCGGGGCTGCGGCCGTATCCCGTTGGCCGTGGGACTGAACTGGAGGCGGTGGCGGTGTGTCTCTTCCCTTCCTCGTCCATTGGTGGGTGGCTGCTGGCGGTGTGTGCGTTTGTTGTGTGGAGGGCCGAATCCTCTCACCCGCGGACTGACGGCACTGCGATGGTGTTTGTGTGTGTGAGGGCTGGTGTGGAGTCGCCGGCCAGGGCGAGGGCCGTGGCGGTGCTTTTCCTGAGACTGGTGTTTGTTTCTTCCGTGTGCTTTTTGCTGCTTCTTGCCTTTCCCTCGTCAGCCTCTCCTCCTGTTTTCCTGCGCGGAGTGGCCGCATGCTCACGGGCCATGTTGATTGTGAGTGCCTCCTGACGGCATCCATCCATCTCCCTCTCTCTCACTCTCTGTCTTTCGCTGTTGGGTGAGGCGTGTTGCACCGCGTGAGGGCTGGCCCGCACACACCGACGGCCTGTCGCGAATTGCCGTGTTGCTGCTCTTTTCTGTGGGCGATGGTCCTCCGTGCTGTCCCTTCCGGATTGTCTTGTCTTCTGCTCTCTGCGTGGGTGCTCTGCTCTGCTCCTCACTGACGTGTCTGATGTATTGCCGCTGTCGCTGTCTCCTCCACTTGTTGAACACACACAGAGGGAAAACAGGCGCGAATCGCTACTGTGAGATTCGAAGGCACTGAAAGGACCAACAGCACACACACCGCCCACACACACATATTTGTATGCTCTCACGTGTTGCTGCAGTGAGGGCACCCCGCACACACAACCGTCGCCGTGTGACCGGATCCAGCGGAAGGAGGAGGGAAGGAGGAGAGAGCGAGCCGCAGAGGCCCAACATGTTCCGGCGTGTGTTTACTTCGGCGGCGCTGCCCCTCCCTCTTGTCGTGATGATGTGCTGCGGCAGTGAAGCCGCCTAGGGCAAGGAGGGCAATTCAAGGAATGGAATCATTTTAAAAGGAGGGGATTTCTTTAATGATGCAGAGAACAAATCTATGATGCAGACGTTGGAATCCTTCCGTGCATCTTTTCTTGCGTGCGTGAAAGGCGCTGTTGTGGTCATTGTTGAAGCGCAT